>NW_028249316.1:0-19010 GCF_964263255.1 Lissotriton vulgaris
CACGAAACTCACCCGCAAACACCAGCAAGCCCCCAAACAGGCCCCCGAAAACGCTACATAGAGCAAAATGTCTGAAATAGCCCAAAAAAAAATCGGCCTGGATTTTGTCCCAACCACTTCTACCCGGTATTAGACCTTCCCAGGAATGCCCCAAGACCCGGCAACCCACCCGCCAAGAAGCATAACACCCCCAAACAGGCAAAAGCAAAATCTCATACTTGCAATATTTCTGGGCCTTCGGTCCAAACGCGCTGCGTAGCTAGGCCATAAGTCGGGGTTGGCACGACGGATTTCCTGAAAAGCAAATGCAATCAAGATTAGAGTGTCCCAGCAGTGCTCCCAGACCACGAAACTCACCCGCAAACACCAGCAAGCCCCCCAAACAGGCCCCCGAAAACGCTACATAGAGCAAAATGTCTGAAATAGCCCAAAAAAAAATCGGCCTGGATTTTGTCCCAACCACTTCTACCCGGTATTAGACCTTCCCAGGAATGCCCCAAGACCCGGCAACCCACCCGCCAAGAAGCATAACACCCCCAAACAGGCCAAAAGCAAAATCTCATACTTGCAATATTTCTGGGCCTTCGGTCCAAACGCGCTGCGTAGCTAGGCCATAAGTCGGGGTTGGCACGACGGATTTCCTGAAAAGCAAATGCAATCAAGATTAGAGTGTCCCAGCAGTGCTCCCAGACCACGAAACTCACCCGCAAACACCAGCAAGCCCCCCAAACAGGCCCCGAAAACGCTACATAGAGCAAAATGTCTGAAATAGCCCAAAAAAAAATCGGCCTGGATTTTGTCCCAACCACTTCTACCCGGTATTAGACCTCCCAGGAATGCCCCAAGACCCGGCAACCCACCCGCCAAGAAGCATAACACCCCCAAACAGGCAAAAGCAAAATCTCATACTTGCAATATTTCTGGGCCTTCGGTCCAAACGCGCTGCGTAGCTAGGCCATAAGTCGGGGTTGGCACGACGGATTTCCTGAAAAGCAAATGCAATCAAGATTAGAGTGTCCCAGCAGTGCTCCCAGACCACGAAACTCACCCGCAAACACCAGCAAGCCCCCCAAACAGGCCCCCGAAAACGCTACATAGAGCAAAATGTCTGAAATAGCCCAAAAAAAAATCGGCCTGGATTTTGTCCCAACCACTTCTACCCGGTATTAGACCTTCCCAGGAATGCCCCAAGACCCGGCAACCCACCCGCCAAGAAGCATAACACCCCAAACAGGCCAAAAGCAAAATCTCATACTTGCAATATTTCTGGGCCTTCGGTCCAAACGCGCTGCGTAGCTAGGCCATAAGTCGGGGTTGGCACGACGGATTTCCTGAAAAGCAAATGCAATCAAGATTAGAGTGTCCCAGCAGTGCTCCCAGACCACGAAACTCACCCGCAAACACCAGCAAGCCCCCCAAACAGGCCCCCGAAAACGCTACATAGAGCAAAATGTCTGAAATAGCCAAAAAAAAATCGGCCTGGATTTTGTCCCAACCACTTCTACCCGGTATTAGACCTCCCAGGAATGCCCCAAGACCCGGCAACCCACCCGCCAAGAAGCATAACACCCCCAAACAGGCCAAAAGCAAAATCTCATACTTGCAATATTTCTGGGCCTTCGGTCCAAACGCGCTGCGTAGCTAGGCCATAAGTCGGGGTTGGCACGACGGATTTCCTGAAAAGCAAATGCAATCAAGATTAGAGTGTCCCAGCAATGCTCTCAGACCATGAAACTCACCCACAAACAGACGGAACCCCCCCTAAGAGCACCTCAAAGGCAAGCAAGTCATCAAAAACACAAAAAAATTTCCGCCTCGGATTTGGCACAAACCACTTTTAGTGCTTCCCAGCAATGGCCCCAGACCCGTCAACTCACCTGCAAAGAGGTAGAACAACACCCCCACAAGTGCTGAGTCTTTCTTCATTGGCGTAAACCAGCCCTCTGCTTTGATGGAAATAGGAGTCTGGAGGAGGAGGATAGAGGAGCATGTTCTTCTGAACTTGTGAACCTGAGGAATGCAGACTGCGGCACCTTCAAATAAATTAGCAAACAAGTGAAGACAGTTCTGCTGATGGGCTTGTCTTTGTGATAATCTGATTAAAGTTTGAATTATATTAACTGTGCACAACAAAGAAAGACAGACACACAGGAATAAAAGTGAATAAGGATGAAAAAGAAAGTTATTGATTCGTTGTCTCATTTTCAGGGCTCGAAGTCGGAATCACGGTCCAGGAATAAGAATAAGGCTTCGTCATCATACTCTGCGAATTCAGCCCGGGTGAGGTCAGTGCCACCTGACAGAGTAGAAATTCCCTCATCTATGGTGCTGGCCACCTCCTCTTCATCCGGCACGCTCTCTCGTACTCTTATATCTGGTGGTATGAGGTGCTGATTCATCTTGATCATTGTTAACCTCTCCACATTTTTGGGCGAGAGGCGGCTCCGTTTGGGAGTTACAATCCCACCAGCCGCACTGAAAACCCGTTCAGAAGACACACTTGCGAGTGGGCAAGACAAGTAGTTTAAAGCCAGGTTGGTGAGCTGTGGCCACAATTCTTTTTTCCCATGCCAATACGCCAATGGGTCAGAATTAACATAGACCTCTGTGGAGTCATTCAGATAGTCCTTCACCATCGACTCAAGGTCCTCCTCCAAGGTTCCTCCACTTTGCGTAGCTCTTGCTGTGCCTCTGGCCTTTTGAGAACCAAACCCACGCAGAGCTAGCCAATCCTCTTCAGCCTCCAATGTTTCTGCTGTCTTTCGTGCAGATGATGCGGTTGCCGGTGTCTTTAACGGCTGAGAGGTCACTTGTGCCACAGCCACAGGTGCAGAAGTGGATTGTTTTGACTGGGGATGGCCTGCTGATGTACTGCCATTTCCTTCAATTTCCAGCCGTTCTGTTTCAAACTTCTTGGCTGACAAGGCTAGCCAACGTTTGTACTTTGTAACATCTTCATCAGCAAAAGCAAAGAATGCTCTGCCTGCCAGCGCCTTTTTGTAGCGTGGATCCAGAATAGTAGCACAAATGTAATGCTGTTCTGAGTGGATCTTTTGAAGACGTTCATCACCTTGTAGGAGCTCTAATAATTGCTCAGCCAGAAGCAAAGAAGAGCCTTTCTTTTTGTCATCTTTTCGAAACACAGAACACACCTCCTTCAGTTGGTCCTCCAGCATGTACAACAATGGGATAGCTTTTCCCAAATTAGAGTCCTCCTTGCTGACTGCACGCGTGAAGACCTCAAAAGGACGAAGCATGCGTGTTAGGCTTTCAACTATGTTCCATTGCGGCCCACCCATCCTCAGCTCCTCTATACCCTCTTTCAAGAAATATTGATCGAGTTGCGTATACTGCTCATACAGACGCTCAAGCATGTAGAAGGTTGAGTTCCAACGTGTTACCACCTCCTGGATGAGTGCTTTCACTGGCATTTGACATTGATATAGCATGCTCCTCAGCTGCTTGCGGGCCTTAAAAGAATGCCTGAAATGCTTGCAAATTTTTCGGCAGTTCTCCAATACACTGCACGCTGCACTGTCTTTATTACCCAAGAATTTTTGGACAACCAGGTTTATACAGTGCGCCAAACACGGCACTCTGAAATAGTAACCGTCCCTCATGGCCTTAACTATATTGGAGCCATTGTCCGTGGAAACATAACCAACCTTGCGTTTTAGTGGGGACAGACAGTTAAGGACCTTTGTGTTAAAGACATCCAAAATGTTTTCTGCTGTGTGACGTTTCTCCAAACCAAACATGGCTAGTGTTGCATGTTTCCGAGCACCTTTAAAAACAGTGTTAGTGTCAACACCTGAGTTTAGCTTTGCTTTAGCCCCTGAAAAAGAGACCCAGTGTGCAGTGATGCACATGTAATCAGCGCCTGCGCCACTGGTCCACATGTCTGTTGTCAGATGTATAGTGTGAACAGCACTCTTCTGCAAAGCTGCCCCAATCGCCTTCAGAACATCTTCATGTAGTGCTGGAACCGCAACTCGGGCAAAATAGAACCGGCTAGGAACCTTCCATTTAGGGCAGAGCACTGCCACTAATTCTAGAAAACCAACCCCTTCGACAAAAGAAAAAGGGAGAAGGTCCAGAGCTAGCATTTTAGCCAGCTTAGTGTTATACAGACGGGTCATTGGGTGGTTGCGTTCATATTGCGCTTCTGTAAACAACATCTTTTTAATGTTGCCCTGGACCAATGATTTACGGGATGATGATCTCTTCGACCCAGTTACGCTCGCTGATGAACTTTTCCGCATTGATGTCTCACTCTCTCCCACACTCTTAGTGTGGCTCCCATGGGGTGTGCTGCTGACATGGGAACTGGGTGTAAGTGAAGTGTTTGGATCGTCTTCTTCTACCTCCTCGTCATCAGCAGATGACAAATCAACGTTTTCATTACGTGCAATTCCGGCTTTCTTGACCGCCTCTAGGTGCGGAAACCATTCGAGAGGGTGCCTTCTCTCAAGATGACCTCTCTGGCCTCCGGTACCATAGTTAGAACCAAGCTTACCACGACTATATCGAAGCTTACAAAGGCTACAAATGGCTACGTTTGCCTTTTTTGGGCAAACACTAAAGAAGTCCCAAACTGGAGACTTGAAATGTCTTCGGGGGCCGCCGCCGGAGGAGGCGTCGATACTGGTGGTGGTGGTCCTGCTGCTAATGACAGATGAAGTGGAGGATGTGGATTGCCGAACTTCAGTACGTTTTGCACTTTCACCACCACGAATTGAGGTCGAGGACGAGGTGGGTACCTTCTTGCGAGGAAGAAATATGGAAGCGGTAGGTTTTGGTGTACTACTTAACTCCAAATCTAATGATTCCATTTCCATTGCCTCCTCGCCGACATCATCATCACGCTCAGCAGCTTCTCGGGATAGGGTCAAAATGTCTCTTTGCTGCATGCCCGGTGGGGCTGCAGTGACCTTTGTGATGACTGCCTCGTCGTCATCGTGAGAGGCTTCATCACCAGCAGTATCTGTCACTTCTTGTTGAGCCTCATCACACTCCATAGGTTTGAGTTTTTGGACGACCTTCCTTTTACGCTTAGGTACCGGTGGCAGATCATGGTGTGCCTCTGCCTCACTGTCAGACCGCAGTTGTCGTGGTTCCCAAGACAGATCACTTGCACCAGAACGAGGTGGGCTTGAAGAAGATGTAGACACCCCCCTTGATCTTTTCCTTGCTAGGGATGTGGAAGACAATGAATGATCATCAGGAGGAGTGGCTTCCAATGATACCTCAGCTTCATTGTCGATTTCCAAATGTGCCCCTACTTCGGGAGGAACAACTATTGTGGGCACTTGTGAACGTCCATGCACCTTTGCTTGCGCATCTCCTTTTGCTGCCTCTCCTTCCACATGTACTTGGGCGTGTACTTGCACATGGTGTTGTTGTTGCGGCTGTGGTTGTTCAACACTTGTCAGATGAGTTACAACAACCTGTGTTGATTCAGGGACATTGCTGCTACTTTCTTGCGATGAGCCAACATCACTGGTCGATGGTGATTGGAGAAGTACACTGACTGCCTCTGAAGCACTCAAGGGCTTTGACTTAAGTTGGCGTGGTGGTGGAGGCACTGAACCCAATGGAGCAGGGGTGCTGCTCTCAGGTTGGTCCCCAGCAGATCCTGCTGCTGCAGGCGTACTTTTTCTTTTGCTCCCAAAAAAAGTGGCGGGTGACACACCAGCCTCCTTGGTAACTTGCTTCTTCTGCTCCTTACTAGCAACTTTCTTGCTAGAGGAGCTACGGAGAACTTTCTTTGGGGGCGGGGCCATCTTCTTCAGAGCAGGTCAGACAGCAGGCCGCAGTTGCACGAATTGTAGAGTTGTCTGAGGCCAGACGTGACGTCGCGTGACGTTATGCTGCACACACACACCGCTGCAGGACTTCTTCCTGGCACTGGTGGTTCTCTTGAGTCTTGTGCACCTAAAAAAAATGGAAGACAGAGGAACATCAGTTCAGTTATAGAGCACAAAAAAATCGAAAAACACTGCAAAATCAGCACAATCCCAATCCATCCATGCCCTCCATAATGTTTAAATTCAAGACAACCCACAGAAAGACTAGGCCCATGCAAGACTCACTACCCCTGGGCATAAATAAAGGTTGAAAAGTAGGCAAAATGGTTGGAGGCCTAACAACAAAGCCTGCATTCAAAATGGCCACTTGCCTGCCAAGCACATGGCCAGTGCCTGTAGCTGCACTCAAAATGGCCACCAGCCACATGGCATGTCCCTCCCCATGAACACCCCCAAAAATCGAAAAACACTGCTAAATCAGCACAATCCTATTCCATCCATGGCCTCCATGATGTTTAAATTCAAGACAGCCCACAGAAAGACTAGGCCCATGCTAGACTCAAATACCCCTGGTGAAAAGGCCCCAACAACAGGTCAAAAATCGAAAAACACAAAATTGTACAAAAAAAAAAATTCGAAAAACACAGAAAAATCAGCACAATCCCAATTCATCTATGGCCTCCATGATGTTTAAATTCAAGACAACCCACAGAAATACTAGGCCCATGCAAGACTCACTACCCCTGGCATAAATAAAGGTTGAAAAGTAGGCAAAATGGTTGGAGGCCTAACAACAAAGCCTGCATTCAAAATGGCCACTTGCCTGCCAGCACATGGCCAGTGCCTGTAGCTGCACTCAAAATGGCCACCAGCCACATGGCATGTCCCTCCCCATGAACACCCCCAAAAATCGAAAAACACTGCAAAATCAGCACAATCCCATTCCATCCATGATGTTTAAATTCAAGACAGCCCACAGAAAGACTAGGCCCCATGCACCACTCACTACCCCTGGTCAAGGCCCCAACAACAGGTCAAAAATCGAAAAACACAAAATTTTACACAAAAAAAAATCGAAAAACACAGAAAAATCAGCACAATCCCAATTCATCTATGGCCTCCATGATGTTTAAATTCAAGACAACCCACAGAAATACTAGGCCCATGCAAGACTCACTACCCCTGGCATAAATAAAGGTTGAAAAGTAGGCAAAATGGTTGGAGGCCTAACAACAAAGCCTGCATTCAAAATGGCCACTTGCCTGCCAGCACATGGCCAGTGCCTGTAGCTGCACTCAAAATGGCCACCAGCCACATGGCATGTCCCTCCCCATGAACACCCCCAAAAATCGAAAAACACTGCAAAATCAGCACAATCCCATTCCATCCATGATGTTTAAATTCAAGACAGCCCACAGAAAGACTAGGCCCCATGCACCACTCACTACCCCTGGTCAAGGCCCCAACAACAGGTCAAAAATCGAAAAACACAAAATTTTACACAAAAAAAAATCGAAAAACACAGAAAAATCAGCACAATCCCAATTCATCTATGGCCTCCATGATGTTTAAATTCAAGACAACCCACAGAAATACTAGGCCCATGCAAGACTCACTACCCCTGGCATAAATAAAGGTTGAAAAGTAGGCAAAATGGTTGGAGGCCTAACAACAAAGCCTGCATTCAAAATGGCCACTTGCCTGCCAGCACATGGCCAGTGCCTGTAGCTGCACTCAAAATGGCCACCAGCCACATGGCATGTCCCTCCCCATGAACACCCCCAAAAATCGAAAAACACTGCAAAATCAGCACAATCCCATTCCATCCATGATGTTTAAATTCAAGACAGCCCACAGAAAGACTAGGCCCCATGCACCACTCACTACCCCTGGTCAAGGCCCCAACAACAGGTCAAAAATCGAAAAACACAAAATTGTACAAAAAAAAAAAATCGAAAAACACAGAAAAATCAGCACAATCCCAATTCATCTATGGCCTCCATGATGTTTAAATTCAAGACAACCCACAGAAATACTAGGCCCATGCAAGACTCACTACCCCTGGCATAAATAAAGGTTGAAAAGTAGGCAAAATGGTTGGAGGCCTAACAACAAAGCCTGCATTCAAAATGGCCACTTGCCTGCCAGCACATGGCAAGTGCCTGTAGCTGCACTCAAAATGGCCACCAGCCACATGGCATGTCCCTCCCCATGAACACCCCCAAAAATCGAAAAACACTGCAAAATCAGCACAATCCCATTCCATCCATGATGTTTAAATTCAAGACAGCCCACAGAAAGACTAGGCCCCATGCACCACTCACTACCCCTGGTCAAGGCCCCAACAACAGGTCAAAAATCGAAAAACACAAAATTTTACAAAAAAAAAAAATCGAAAAACACAGAAAAATCAGCACAATCCCAATTCATCTATGGCCTCCATGATGTTTAAATTCAAGACAACCCACAGAAATACTAGGCCCATGCAAGACTCACTACCCCTGGCATAAATAAAGGTTGAAAAGTAGGCAAAATGGTTGGAGGCCTAACAACAAAGCCTGCATTTAAAATGGCCACTTGCCTGCCAGCACATGGCCAGTGCCTGTAGCTGCACTCAAAATGGCCACCAGCCACATGGCATGTCCCTCCCCATGAACACCCCCAAAAATCGAAAAACACTGCAAAATCAGCACAATCCCATTCCATCCATGATGTTTAAATTCAAGACAGCCCACAGAAAGACTAGGCCCCATGCACCACTCACTACCCCTGGTCAAGGCCCCAACAACAGGTCAAAAATCGAAAAACACAAAATTTTACAAAAAAAAAAAATCGAAAAACACAGAAAAATCAGCACAATCCCAATTCATCTATGGCCTCCATGATGTTTAAATTCAAGACAACCCACAGAAAGAATCAGTCCACCCACCACTGAGTACCCCTGGGAAAAGGCCCCAAAACAGCAAAAAAATCGAAAATCCCAAAATTTTAGTTGCAGCAACTGTAATGCCCCAAACAAACTTACTTGTAAAATTTCTAATCCAACAGTGATCCAAAGAAAGTCAAAAAGGCCTCAAATCCAAAGATCCAGCAGCATCCACAAAAGGTAATCCTTCCAGGTCCACATCCGAATGAAAAGTGACCAGGAGATGGACAAAGCACTGGGAGGAGCCTGCTGAACAGGAACAGGAAGTTGAAGACTATGGGGCACTTCCTTCCTCCCACCCCCCTGCCCCCCTCCCCAAAATGGACTCCTCGCTAAAAAAGTGCAGGCAAATGTCAAACTAAGGAGTTATTCACATAAAAATCATCATTTCTAGAAGGTTTATGCTGCTTGCTGGTGGATTTCTTGTGCAGAATTGCAAATTTATATTTTCGCGCGCCGCATCTCAAATCTCGCAATTTGCGAAGTACCGCGAGACGTGATCTCGCCGTACTCGCGTTGACAAACTCTCGCTGGCAAGCCGCGATGACGTAATCGCGCTCGCCAATTCCCGCGGGATCACACAGCAAGATCCAAAATGGCGCAGCACTCGCAAACTATCGAAAAAAACAACTCGGCAAACGATGATAAACGCCGCGCGCCGCAAAAATTGTATCACCAACGCCGCGCGCCGCCAAAAAAATCCGCTGCGTGCGAATTTGCGGATTTTGCGGGAAATCCGCAAATCTCGCGGATTGCGGATTTCCCGAAAATCCGCAAAATCCGCGAGCGGAACGGATTTTCCGCCCACGCTTAAAACAGAGCTCCAACACTAACCACCTGAAATGCATCCTGCTCAACACACGCTCGGTCCACAGACACGCCATTGAACTTTGGAACCTACTCGACACCACATCGCCAGACGTCGCCTTTCTTACAGAAACCTGGATGAACACCTCATCAACGCCCGACATCGCCATAGCCATCCCGGACGGCTACAAAATCATCCGAAAGGACCGCATCAAGCAAATAGGAGGAGGAATCGCCATCGTTCACAAGAACACCATCCACATCACAACCAGCTCCGATGACATCCTCACAACCGCCGAACACCTTCACTTCCAGATCCACATCGACCCTAAGACCACTCTCAGAGGCACCCTCATCTATAGACCACCCGGACCCCGCACATAATTCAGCGAAGACATCACTGACTTCATCAGCCCTCACGCCCTCCCTTCTGAGGACTATATTCTACTGGGAGACCTCAACTTCCACCTGGAAAAGAACAACGACAGCAACACCACCACCCTCTTGGACAACCTCGCCAATCTCAGACTCAAACAACTTGTTGACACCCCCACCCACTATGCCGGGCACACGCTCGACCCAATCTTCACCTCCAGCAAGCAGATCTCCTTTAATCACACCACAGCTCTCGATTGGACGGACCACAGCTGCGTTCACTTCAACTTCAAAAAGACTACGACCCACAACCACCCACAACCAATTCCACGAAGAAACTGGAACAAAATTACCACCGACCAGCTCTTCACATTGCCTTACCAAAACCACCCCGCAAAATCATCGGACCCAAACCAAGCAGCCACCAACCTCACACAATGGATCACCCACAGCGCCGACGAATTAGCACCTTTGAAAAACCATCAAATCAAGCAAGGCAGCAAAAAAGCCCCCTGGTTTAATGACGATCTTAAGAAATCCAAGAAGATCTGCTGCACCCTTGAGAAAGCCTGGCGAAAAAACCCAACGACTGACAACCTGGCCACCTTCAAGAACGCCACCCGCAAACACCACCAACTGATCCGATCCACCAAGAAATCATCATTCAAGGATCGACTCGACAATAATGCCCACAACAGCAAAGAACTATTCAACATCGTCAAAGAGTTTACCAACCCCACCGCCGGCACCAACGACATCACTCCCTCCCAAGACCTCTGCGACTCTCTAGATTGTTTTTCAAGAACAAAATCGCTGACATACATACCAGCTTTGGAGACCAGTCCACCCCACCCACCTCCGAACTTGAACCCCCCTCCAACAACCTATGTGCCTGGATCCCAATCACCACTGAAGACACTATCCGCCTGATGAACACCATTCACTCAGGATCACCAACGGACCCATGTCCCCACCACATTTTCAACAAAGCAGACTCCATTATCGCACCCAATCCCTGAGACGTCATCAACTGCTCCCTCAACTCCGCTACCTTCCCGGAAAGCTGGAAACATGCCGAACTCAGCGCCCTCTTGAAGAAACCTACAGCAGACCCCACTGAACTTAAGAACAACCGCCCCATTTCGCTCCTCCCATTCCCTGCCAAAGTCATTGAGAAATATTTACAACAAGGGGTGGTGAGGGACAGAGTCTCTGAATTAAGCAGAAAACTCTCACCCAGTCAAGAGATCAGGGCTAGATCCAACACCGTTTTTTAGCTCACTGCACCATCCCAGTTTCAGAACCTGGCTGTATGCAAATTAGTCTGTTCCTGTCCCAGTGCATGATGGGAACAGGGCAAACCAAACTACAAAAGCCAATTCTTACACTGGGAAGGAAACAAGCTCCCGGGGACCGGTTTCTGGCATTACAGCCGTCTTCGGCCCGGTTTGCTTGAATCCTGATGGTGCAATGAGCAAGGGACTCACATCTGAGTATACCCTTCCACGCTTAGGGTGGACAAAAATATTTACAACAAGGGGTGGTGTTCATCACCACCCCCTTTTTGTAAATCGTTTTTGGCCACTATAGGTGTGGCAGGGTATACTCAGACATGAGTCCCTTTCTCTCTGCTCCATCAGGATTCAAGCAAGCCGGGCCGAAAAAGGCTGAAATGCCAGAAACCGGTCCCCGGTAGCTTGTCTCCTTACTGGTGAAGAATTGGCTTGGTAGTTTAGTCTGCCCTGTTCCCATGATGCACTGGGCCAGGGACAGACTGATTTGCATATAGCCAGGTTCTGAGCTGGGATGGGGCAGTGAGATAAATAACGGTGATGGATCAAGCCCTGATCTTTGGACTGGGTAAGAGTGGTCTGTTTAACTCAGACACTCTGTTCATCACCACCCCCTTTTTGTAAATCGTTTTTGGCCACTATAGGTGTGGCAGGGTATACTCAGACATGAGTCCCTTTCTCACTGCTCCATGAGGATTCAAGCAAGCCGGGCCGAAGAAGGCTGAAATGCCAGAAACCGGTCCCCGGTAGCTTGTCTCCTTTCTGGTGAAGAATTGGCTAGGTAGTTTAGTCTGCCCTGTTCCCATGATGCACTGGGCCAGGGACAGACTGATTTGCATATAGCCAGGTTCTGAGCTGGGATGGGGCAGTGAGATAAATAACGGTGATGGATCAAGCCCTGATCTTTGGACTGGGTAAGAGTGGTCTGTTTAACTCAGACACTCTGTTCATCACCACCCCCTTTTTGTAAATCGTTTTTGGCCACTATAGGTGTGGCAGGGTATACTCAGACATGAGTCCCCTTGCCTCCAACGCGAGTGGTCGCTCCCCCCGCTTCCTCCCTCACCTGTGGTATTGTAGCGCCTACATTTGCTATTTGCTTGCTGGCTGGGCACTGTGTTTGTACTTGCTAGCGCGCACTGTTGTTTATTCAATTGATAGCGCTTTGCTGATTGGTAACTGATAGCGCTTTCACCGTGCAGTACCTGGAATAATTGTAGCTGCGCTTTGTGTGCATTACATTGGCTGTGCTCCTATTTAAAGTGTGCCACGATCTCCTCTGTCTCCGCGCACGATCTCGCATCTTTGACCCTCATAGCGCTCCATTGCTCCTTGTTGTTGTTGTTGGTCGGCCATTTCCCAGGTTGACCCGAGCCCTCCCTCAACCTCGCCCCCGCCTCCCTGCTGACCCTCCCACCCACGAGAGCTACAGGAGCCGCCCTCTCCCACACAGTGAGCTGTGACCATCTTGCCTCCAACGCGAGTGGTCGCTCCCCCCGCTTCCTCCCTCACCTGTGGTATTGTAGCGCCTACATTTGCTATTTGCTTGCTGGCTGGGCACTGTGTTTGTACTTGCTAGCGCGCACTGTTGTTTATTCAATTGATAGCGCTTTGCTGATTGGTAACTGATAGCGCTTTCACCGTGCAGTACCTGGAATAATTGTAGCTGCGCTTTGTGTGCATTACATTGGCTGTGCTCCTATTTAAAGTGTGCCACGATCTCCTCTGTCTCCGCGCACGATCTCGCATCTTTGACCCTCATAGCGCTCCATTGCTCCTTGTTGTTGTTGTTGGTCGGCCATTTTCCAGGTTGACCCGAGCCCTCCCTCAACCTCGCCCCCGCCTCCCTGCTGACCCTCCCACGCTCCGCCCCCTCCACTCTCCATTTATGTCAGATGTACCAACGCGCAGCGTCCACGCGCTACGTACACGCCGAAGGTGCGCCAAAGGTAAGCCCGTCTACGCCCGTCCGCGCCTGGACCGCGCCCAGCGCCAGACCCCCTGCCCCTCGCGCTGCCCAGCCCCCCCACGTTACCTACGATGCCGCCACCCTCCTAGCCCTTAACCCCGGTCGCGCCCCCAACTGCGTCCAAGCCGCTCCTGGACGTACCCATGGTCCGTTCTCCTGCTTCTCCTGCAAATTTAGCGGCACCGACAACATCCCCGCTACGACCACACCACAGATTCCCGACCCCAACCACCTAGAATGCATCCTTCTCAACACCCGCTCGGTCCACAGACACGCCATTGACCTTTGGAACCTACTAGACACCATCTCTCCTGACGTCGCCTTCCTAACGGAAACATGGATGAACGCTTCCTCCACCCCTGACATCGCCATCGCTATCCCTGATGACTATAAGATCACACGCAAGGACCGCACCGACCATACAGGAGGTGGAATCGCTATCGTCCATAAGAAAACTATCCGCATCTCAACCAGCTCTGATGCCAACCTCGCCAACTCCGAACACCTTCACTTCCAGATCCACATCGACCCCAAGACCACACTCAGAGGCACCCTCCTCTACAGACCACCAGGACCCCGCGCAAAATTCAGTGAAGACATCACGGACTTCATCACCCCACACGCGCTCCCCTCCAAAGACTACATCCTTCTGGGAGACCTCAACTTCCACCTTGAAAAGATCAACGACCGCAACACCGCCACCCTCTTAGACAACCTCGCCAACCTCGGACTTAAACAACTGGTCACTTCCCCCACCCACATCGCAGGTCACACTCTCGACCCCATCTTCACCTCCAGCAACCATGTCTCCTTCAGCCACACTACAGATCTCCTCTGGACTGACCACAGCTGCGTTCACTTCACCTACAACAAGCCGAAACCCATCATCCACCTCCAACCAACTCTACAAAGAAACTGGAACAAAATCACCACAGAGCAGATCTCCACATCACTCCTTCAAACCTCCCCAGCCCTCTCTTCTAACGCCAACGAAGCCGCCTCCAACCTCACCCTTTGGTTATCCAACACCGCCGACACCCTAGCACCACTGAAAAAACGTCAACACAAACTTGGCATCAAGAAGGCCTCATGGTTCAACGACGACCTCAAGAAATCCAAGAAACTGTGCCGCTCCCTTGAAAAGGCCTGGAAAAAAGACCCATCCACCAGCAACAAGGACGCCTTCAAAAGCGCCATCCGTACTCACCACCAACTGATCCGAAAAGCCAAGAAAACAGCATTCAAAGATCGACTTGACAACAACGCCCACAACAGCAAGGAACTTTTCAACATCGTCAAGGAATTTTCCAACCCCTCGGCCAACTCCAACGACATCACCCCCTCTCAAACCCTCTGCGATTCCCTAGCCTCTTTTTTCCACAACAAGATTGCTGACATCCACAACAGCTTTGACAACCAACCCGGAGACCAACCCACCCTACCATCAACTGACCATCTTCCCCCCGTTAACACCCTTAACGCCTGGAACCCAATCTCCACTGAGGACACCATCCGCCTGATGAACTCTATCCACTCAGGATCCCCCACAGACCCATGCCCCCACCACATCTTCAACAAAGCTGACTCCGTCATAGCTCCGCACCTCCGAGACGTCATCAACTGCTCCTTCAACTCCGCTACCTTCCCAGAAGATTGGAAACACGCTGAACTCACCGCCCTTCTGAAAAAACCAACAGCAGACCCCACCGAACTCAAAAACTACCGCCCCATCTCGCTTCTTCCATTCCCGGCCAAAGTCATCGAGAAAGCGGTCAACAACCAGCTCTCCGCCCTCCTCGAAGCCAACAAATCACTTGACCCCTCACAATCCGGCTTCCGAGCCAAACACAGCACTGAGACCGCCCTCATCGCAGCAACAGACGACATTCGAACTCTACTGGACAATGGAGACACAGTCGCCCTCATCCTCCTCGACCTCTCTGCAGCCTTCGACACAGTCTGCCACAGCACCCTTTTACAACGCCTCAGAAACATCGGAATCCAAGGAAAGGCACTGGAATGGATCACCTCGTTCCTCACCGGAAGAACCCAGAGAGTCCGCCTCCCACCATTCAAGTCCGAGGCCTCTGAAATCATCTGCGGCGTACCACAAGGATCCTCACTCAGTCCCACCCTCTTCAACGTATACATGAGCCCCCTCGCGGCCATCGCCCGCCAACACAACCTCAACATCATCTCTTACGCGGATGACACTCAACTGATCCTATCTCTCACCAAGGACCCCAGCACCGCTAAAACTAACCTACACGAAGGAATGAAAGAAGTCGCCGAATGGATGAAAGAAAGCCGTCTGAAACTGAACTCAGACAAAACAGAAGTCCTCATCTTAGGTAAATCCCCCTCTGCATGGGACGACTCCTGGTGGCCGGAAGCCCTCGGAAATGCACCCATCCCGACAGACCACGCACGGAACCTTGGCGTCATCCTGGATTCTTCACTCTCAATGAACAGACAAGTCAGCGCCGTATCCTCTTCCTGCTTTAACATTCTTCGCATGCTCAGAAAAACATTTCGCTGGATCCCCTCCGAAACAAGGAGAACAGTCACCCACGCTCTAGTCACGAGCCGACTGGACTACGGAAACACCCTCTACGCAGGTACCACCGCTAAACTCCAGAAGAAACTACAACGAATCCAAAACGCCTCAGCCAGGCTCATATTAGACATCCCACGCAACGAACACATCTCTGGTCACCTTAAAGACCTCCACTGGCTACCCGTCAATAAGAGGATCACTTTCCGACTGCTTACCCACGCACACAAATCACTCTACGACATCGGACCAGATTGCCTCAACTCTCGACTGTCCTTCTACACCCCCTCCCGCCAACTTCGCTCCTCCAGCCAAGCCTTCGCCACTGTACCTCGCATCAACAAGACCACCATGGGAGGCAGATCCTTCTCATACCTGGCTGCCAAAACATGGAACTCACTCCCCGCTTACCTTCGCCTCACCCAGAATCACCTAGCGTTCAGAAAGCAGCTTAAAACGTGGATATTTGACAAATAATCCAACTCCCCTTCCTAAGCGCCTTGAAACCCTCTGGGTATGTAGTGCGCTATATAAATGTTTTGACTTGACTTGACTTGACTTGACTTTCTCACTGCTCCATGAGGATTCAAGCAAGCCGGGCCGAAGAAGGCTGAAATGCCAGAAACCGGTCCCCGGTAGCTTGTCTCCTTTCTGGTGAAGAATTGGCTTGGTAGTTTAGTCTGCCCTGTTCCCATGATGCACTGGGCCAGGGACAGACTGATTTGCATATAGCCAGGTTCTGAGCTGGGATGGGGCAGTGAGATAAATAACGGTGATGGATCAAGCCCTGATCTTTGGACTGGGTAAGAGTGGTCTGTTTAACTCAGACACTCTGTTCATCACCACCCCCTTTTTGTAAATCGTTTTTGGCCACTATAGGTGTGGCAGGGTATACTCAGACATGAGTCCCTTTCTCACTGCTCCATCAGGATTCAAGCAAGCCGGGCCGAAGAAGGCTGAAATGCCAGAAACCGGTCCCCGGTAGCTTGTCTCCTTTCTGGTGAAGAATTGGCTTGGTAGTTTAGTCTGCCCTGTTCCCATGATGCACTGGGCCAGGGGCAGACTGATTTGCATATAGCCAGGTTCTGAGCTGGGATGGGGCAGTGAGATAAATAACGGTGATGGATCAAGCCCTGATCTTTGGACTGGGTAAGAGTGGTCTGTTTAACTCAGACACTCTGTTCATCACCACCCCCTTTTTGTAAATCGTTTTTGGCCACTATAGGTGTGGCAGGGTATACTCAGACATGAGTCCCTTTCTCACTGCTCCATCAGGATTCAAGCAAGCCGGGCCGAAGAAGGCTGAAATGCCAGAAACCGGTCCCCGGTAGCTTGTCTCCTTTCTGGTGAAGAATTGGCTTGGTAGTTTAGTCTGCCCTGTTCCCATGATGCACTGGGCCAGGGACAGACTGATTTGCATATAGCCAGGTTCTGAGCTGGGATGGGGCAGTGAGATAAATAACGGTGATGGAACAAGCCCTGATCTTTGGACTGGGTAAGAGTGGTCTGTTTAACTCAGACACTCTGTTCATCACCACCCCCTTTTTGTAAATCGTTTTTGGCCACTATAGGTGTGGCAGGGTATACTCAGACATGAGTCCCTTTCTCACTGCTCCATCAGGATTCAAGCAAGCCGGGCCGAAGAAGGCTGAAATGCCAGAAACCGGTCCCCGGTAGCTTGTCTCCTTTCTGGTGAAGAATTGGCTTGGTAGTTTAGTCTGCCCTGTTCCCATGATGCACTGGGCCAGGGACAGACTGATTTGCATATAGCCAGGTTCTGAGCTGGGATGGGGCAGTGAGATAAATAACGGTGATGGATCAAGCCCTGATCTTTGGACTGGGTAAGAGTGGTCTGTTTAACTCAGACACTCTGTTCATCACCACCCCCTTTTTGTAAAAAGTCATTGAGAAAGCCGTCAACAGCCAACTCGCTGCCTTCCTCGAATCCAACAAATCCCTCGACCCTTCACAGTCCGGCTTCCGAGCCAAACACAGCACCAAGACCACCCTCATCGCAGCAACAGACGACATTTGAACCCTACTGGACAACGGAGAAACAGCTGCCCTCATCCTACTTGACCTCTCCGCAGCCTTCGACACAGTCTGTCATAGCACCCTTATACAACGCCTCAGCAACGTCGGAATACAAGGAAAAGCATTGGACTGGATCATCTCGTTCCTCGCCGGAAGAACCCAGAGAGTCCGCCTCCCCCCTTTCAGATCAGTGGCCGCCGAAGTCATCTGCGGCTTACTCCAAGGATCTTCACTCAGTCCCACCCTTTTCAACGTATACATGAGTCCCCTCGCATCCATTGCGCGCCAACACAACCTCAACATTATCTCCTACGCAGACGACACCCAGCTGATCCTCTCCCTCACCAAAGACCCAAAAACCGCCAAAACCAACCTACACGAAGGGATGAAAGAAGTAGCCGAGTGGATGAAGAACAGCCGTCTAAAACTGAACTCGACAAAACACAAGTCCTCATCTTAGGATCATCCCCCTCCGCCTGGGACGACTCATGGTGGCCACCGGCCCTGGGAACCGCACCCATACCAACGGACCACGCTCGTAACCTGGGCTTCATTCTGGACTCCTCCCTCACGATCACCAGACAAGTCAATGCCATCTCATCATCATGCTTCAACATCCTACACATGCTCAAGAAAATCTTCAGTTGGATCCCCACCGAAAAACAGTCACCCATGCACTGGTCACAAGTCGACTAGACTACGGAAACACCCTTTACGCCGGAACCACAGCCAAACTACAGAAAAAACTCCAACGCATCCAAAACGCCTCAGCCAGACTCATCCTTGACATTCCCCGCCAAGCTCACATCTCAGGTCACCTGAAAGACCTCCACTGGCTCCCCGTCAACAAGAGAATAACGTTCCGCCTTCTCACCCACGCACACAAAGCCCTCTACGACCTAGGACCCGAATACCTCAACACGCGCCTGTCCTTTTACACCCCCACCCGCCAACTTCGATCGTCCAATCAAGCCCTCGCCGCAATCCCATGCATCCAAAGATCCACCATGGGGGGAAAATCCTTCTCCTACTTAGCGGCCAAGACCTGGAATTCTCTCCCCACCCACCTCCACCTTACACAAAACCACCTCTCCTTCAGAAAACAACTAAAAACTTTGATATTTGATAAGGAAAGCTCCCCCCCCCTCCATCAAGCGCCTTGAGACCCTCTGGGTGAGTAGTGCGCTATACAAATTCAAACTTGACTTGACTTGAATGTTTCAACTGAGACAGGACATCGACATGG
>NW_028249317.1:0-74123 GCF_964263255.1 Lissotriton vulgaris
CGGCCTTACATCACCTTCATAGTAACCTACATGCACACATTAACTTTGTATCATCAATGCACACATGTGTGAGGTTATTCCTCTCTCTCCTACGTGACCAGTTGAAGCCAAGCAAATCCAAACAGTGTCTTATCAGAAGATGAGCTTAGGAAGAACAATTTGATAACAACAAAGAGAAGAGAGGGAATAACAAAGGGTTATGCATGTATGAATACTGCCTTAAGAGGAGAGTCTCTTCCTAAACAGGGTAATCCATTGTGTTTCAATATCCCCTCCTGTACCTCATCCTACCACAAGGGTTAAACCTCCCTGCCCCTGTACATTAATGAGAGCCTTCTTCAGTGTTAAACAAATTTCATTAACCAATCCTGCTGACTCACCCCGTCCCATTGCTGGAGGATCATTCCACTTTCACTTATTGGAAAAGACCAAGTTCAAAATGAGTCAGATATCTTGCAAGCCTCATCTTTTTGTACAGGCCGGTCATTAACAGAGAAGTCCCTTCAGCCTCCAGAGTGGCAAATTGCCCTTTGTTCTTTCCATGGGCATGAGGACTTCCCTCTGGCTTCTGATCCCTGCCAACTGTCTTCCTTCACGTAGTCAAATACTGAGGTGCTCCAGCCATGGCCATAAGAAGTCTCCCTTCCTACATCCTCCAGAGTTAAGCCTTTGTACTCTTCCTTCTTTTTCCCCTGTGAAACAGGTGGCATGTTGCTTTATTAAGTTCCTTCTCAAGGGGCAAAGGATCTTGAGTCATCTAAACTTTGATTGTGAACTACTCTGATCTTGAGGTGTTCACCATTAGTTCATTGCGTTTCCCAAGGAAGTGCACCTTTGTGGAATGGTCAGTCTTGTCAATATTGATAACGGTTGTATATGTTCAAGCTTCCTCCCTGTAGGCTTTGTAAGCTTCACGTTCCTGGTGAGTTAAGAGAAAGTTCCCTAACCAGGTATAAAATCGTCCAACTGCCAATCGAGTGGTCTTCCAACACTTTGTGATAGAGGGAATCCTTGGAATACTCTTCATCTGGGAAACTGAATGCTCAAGCTGGATGTGAAAGATGCTTATTTTGTCTACCTCAATTTTTAAAAGGCTATCAGCCATTCCTAAAGATCCAAAGATGACATCAAATGTTGAAGACTCCCTTGTTGAGTCACCATGGTCCTACAGGTAAAGGTGCCCCATCTTTGCTCCAGAGGTACCCATCACATTTCTTACCTGGACGACATCCTCCGGATGCAACCAGGTCCCAATAACATGTCTCAGCACCCAGATCTGGTTATCCCTATCGTTCATGAACTGGGTTTTCTCCTCAATTTTGGGAAGTCCTCTTGCATCCCGTCACTGGAAATACACTGTGGGAATTTCACCATAACAACCATTAGCTTGTGCGTACTAAAGCTTCATTGAGAGAAGTTGGTCTTGATCAGATTCTTATTCCTTTCTGTTGAGGAGGCTGGCTTAACTTCTGAGTCCTTTTATGGTGCATTAAGGATATTATTCATCTCTGCTCCACTTTCAGACTCTCCAAGTGGTCTGTCCATCTTCAACACAGTCTTACTTATTAAAACCTCATTCCCCTGGATGAGAAGTTTCATTCTGGGTATTGCTAATAGTTGTCAAAATTGGAAGCCAGGAAATGCATAGTCATCTTTGGGTCTCTACTCCTTACCTCATTGTCAAATAAGATGCCTGCAGTTCAGGATGGGGAGCTTTGCAGAATGGTTTATCCACTAGAGGTTTGAGGCCTTGGTCAGGCATCATCTCCATACCAATTAGTTGGAACCTGGAAAATAACTGTTACATACTTTTCTGAATAGACAACCTCTTGCACTGAGATATGTCAAAAAGATTGCAAAGTCCAAGCCTCTTAAAGCAGATGCTCCTGCTACAACATTTAAGGGTACGGAATTAAACAAACTCAGAAGGATGGAAGGCAGCTTTGCTGGGATTCGAACTAGTGACTTCCAAATGGCTCCATCATTTGGACCTATCCTTCAGCAGCAAGCTTTAGACTGATTCAGCTATTCTGTGGATGAAGTGGGAGGCGAAGAGGTGCATAGAAGAAGCAAGGTAGGTGTTGCAAAATGATCAAGTAGGAGGTTTTAACTGTGAGGATACAACACTAATGGCACACCAGTCATATGCTGAATGAAGAACTTAGATTGCATGCATGTGTCCCCACATACACTTTTAGATCAAATGGTCAGAAGAGGTGTCTTTTTTGTCATCTTGCATTACTAATGGCAAAAAAGGTAATGCACTGGCACACGCAGAAATAAACCTGCTGTGCCACACAGCGACACACTCCTGCTCTTACACACTGAGTAGCTGGTTGCCTACCAGGGCACCTTTAAATTATAGTTAGTTATCTTTGTATGATGTACCCTGTGACCTTTCTAGGGTCAGTCCATGGTTCCTGGGCAGCATAATTGTGAATGCTGTTCTTTACATTTGGTGTTCCATGGCCACGCTAAAGCAGCACTCCAAATGGATATCCAAATTATTGGCTGTATGAACTTGACTCCTGTGACCAGTGATCAATTACTCCAGTTGGTGGACTCAGACTCAGTATGACACATTTAATAAAACTTGATAAAATCAATGTCCAGACTGTGCTTTACATTCAGAGAATAAACTATATTTAATTGCTAAGTGCATAGTTCATTTAAAAAGAAGGTTCACTGGGGGCGTGGCTTGCAGCCAAAGAACATGGCTGCAGCCTTGAGAGGCTCCGTGCTCTCTAAACTTAGCCCAACCTATCAGTCCATTAATCCTGCAATTTTCCCCACTCTGGGCACCCAGGACGCTGGTGGAAGCTGAGTGGCATCATCGGTGGCCAGATTGGAAGGTTCCCCGCCGTTCGTGAGACTGTGACAGTGGGCGAAGATCTGTGGCCTGCAGACTCGTGCAAGCAGGGACCCACAGTGAGGAGTGTGCCCGGTGTTGGTGGCCTGAACAACGGGCTGGTAGTGGCGGAAGAGCCGGTGGTCAGCGAGTCTATTTCCCGGCTGGACCCCCCCCCCCGAGGTGGAGGTAACCAGCGATGATGGGACCCTGCAGCAAGTCCGGGGGGGGGGGGCCTGTGCCTCCTTTTTGGCGGTAAAACGGAAATTACGGGCGTTGCAGCTTCCTTATGCAATGTTGTTCCTGGCCCGATTGAGAGTCACTGATGAGGGGTCTAGGCACTTTTTCCTCATGCCACAAGCAGCCTGGGACTGAATAGAGGCCCGTGGGGGGACCGGTGGGCGCGCATCAGCTACGACTTCAACTAGACTCGCTCTCCCATCTTGACACCAACGCAACGACCCGGCTCGCCTGCAGGCGGGCGGCAAGAACGGAACAAGGCGGTGTTGGCAGTGGTGGCCATCAGTCAGGGGGACGTCAGCCCATCCAGCAATATGTCGGAACGTACAAGGAGTGGTGACTTGAGCCCTGGTTTCAGCAGTGTCCATGGGTTGTCGGAGGTGGACTTGCCGGTGGTCACTCCACAAACAGCAGACGGAGTGTTTGGCTGAGGGGACTGTAAGGACGTTAAGGCAGCCTATCTGAGGTACCAGGGATATATGATAGGCCTTGCGGTGTCAGTCAGAGAGGGGGGGGGGGTTGTGGATGCTCTGTGGTGCTACCATGGGGACCTGGTACATAGAGATTAACTTTTGGGAGGGGGGGGAGGGGGACTTCCGGACCACTTGGGTCAACGTTCCAAGTAGCCTGAATTGAATGAGACGCTATGTGCACTAGTTTCTTGGTTTGGATGGGGATGCCACGTTGGACGCCTGTCCTGGGGAGGGGGAGTTGGGGAGGTTGTGATTGCTTTGTTAATGGGGTATGGTTCAAGGGGCCTGGGCGTGTCGGGGAGGAAATTGGAGTGAAATGTCAAGTAGTCCAATGTCTGCAATGGGACCCGCATTAGGATACACATGTCTCACGTGGAATGTTAGGGGTATGCACACATGCATAGGCGCCACAAGATACACTCCTATTTAGTAAGATGAGGTGTTCATATCGCCTTTCTACAGGAGACGCACCTCTTGGCAAAGGAGGGGAAAGCTCTACAACGCAGGTGGAGGGGTCAAGTTTTTTACACTGTATTCTCGGCCTTTGCCAGGGGGGTCCTTATATGGATACGGGCAAGGGTTCCATTTCAATGTGCGACACAACTGGTTGACCCGGAGGGCAGATATGTAGTGGTACGGGGGAAATTAGATGGTAGGGATTTAACAATGGGATGTCTGTATGCCCCAAATGTAGAGCAAGCCCACTTTCTTTTCCTCTTTGTCCCGTACATTGGCTTCAGTCCTGGTAGGCCCATTGCTCCTTTGAGGGGATTTTAATTGTGTCACAAATATTGCCCTAGACCGGTCACACCCCCCACTACCGAATGCACCGGCGAGCAAGCTAGTAATTGCACGATCTACCTGGCAGCGACAGTGGGGATTGGTTGACACCTGGAGGGCTCAGCATCCAACAGATAGGGATTATTCCTTTTTCTCTGCCCTCCGCGAGTTGCATGTCCATATAGATGCATTCCTGTGCTCCCCTGATGTGCATGGAGAGATATGCACTAATGAGTATCTCACTCGCATGGTCTCTGACCATAACCCGCTGATGGCCCAGATGAAGTGGTCGCTACTGCACCCCAGAATTCCTACCTGGAGATTGCGCCCGGAGGCGCTTGAGGATCAGGTTTTCAGAACCACAATAGCCGCGAGTATAGACGATTTCTTTCAGATTAATGAGGGGACTGCGGGATTGGCCACAATTGAGTGGGATGCCTTCAAAACGGTAGTGCGTCGTAGCTGCATTGCAACGGTATCAGGGGCTCGGACGACCTTACTCCAGGACATCCAACGGGAAGATGAGAGGGTGCGCGCCCTGGAGAAAGAGCAACCAGAACGCCCGGACAAACAAGAAACCTTATTGGAGGCTAGGGAGGCGGCCGCGGCAACGGTAGAATGCCTATGATGTTTTGACTACAAGTCCTATCTTACACGGGCGCACTCGGAGCAAGATAAAACGGGAGACCTCCTGGCCTGGATGGTCAACCCGGCTCGCCGTGGCTCAGTTATTTTGGAGCTCAGAGATCATACGGGCGCGGCCCGTTTTGATCAACAAGGAATAAATGAGCTGTTTTTCGATTTTTACACAGAGCTCTATCGCAGCAGGGTGCTACCCTCGGAAGACAACTGCCAGAGCTTCATGGGGGATTTGCACATACCGGAGTTGGAGGAGGAAGATGCGAAATTACTGGGTGGCAGCATAGAGGTGTGGGAGGTGAGGATAGCCATTAAAAGTATGGCAAGGAACAAAACACCAGGCTCAGATGGCTTCCCGGTGGATTTTTATCTCACTTACATTGACCTTCTAGCACCCTGGCTGGCGTGGCTCTACAACGAAGCTAAGAGACTGAGTAGGTTACCGGATTCTACCAGAGAGGCGATCATTATCCCATTATTAAAACCAGGCAAGCAGCCCTGGGATAGGTCAGCCTATCGCCCGCTGTCTGTGCTCAACCTGGATTATAAAATCTTGAGCAAAATTCTAGCGACGCGGTTGCCCCCCCACGTGTCCACGCTCATTCACGTAGATCAATCCGGGTTCATCCCGGCCCACAACACCGTGCTTAATATTCGACGACTCCTTCATATTCTGGAGGCTGACACCTATGAAGTGGAGGAAGCGGCTGTGTTTGCTGTCGACATTGAAAGAGCTTTTGATAGCTTGTAGTGGAACTACCTCTTTCATGTTATGCGTAGGATGGGGTTGGGTCCGGATTTTGTGAGTTGGACGGCATTACTGTATAAGGATGCACCGGCCAGAGTTCGGACAGGGGGAGTAATCTCGGAGGCATGTGTAGTGGGTAGGGGCACACGCCAGGTTTGCCCCCTCTCACCATTGCAGTTTGCCATAGCGGTGGAGTCTTTGGCGGCGCATGCTCGGACGGGTCAGGCATATCAGGGATTGGATGTTTACGGGCAAGTGCATCACATTGCGCTCTATGCTGATGACCTCTTGATGTTCTTAGCGGATACCGGTGACTCCCTGCGGGGAGCGAAGTCCCTTCTGCAGGCGTTGAGTTCGGTGGCTGGGCTAAAGGTCAACTGGGGGAAGTCGTGCCTATTCCCGACTCGGGAACGTAGGGCGTGCCCGCGATCTACTGAAGGGGTGACCTGGGAGAAGAGATGCCTTCCCTACATGGGCACAGCAATTTACCATGACCGGGGAGACATCTTGGAAGGGAATGTGAGGAAGGCAATTAAGAGCACCAAGACAAATTTTGACTTCTGGGGCACGCTTCCGCTATCTATAGCGGGGAGAGTGGCACTCCTCAAGATGGTGACCCTTCCGAGACTGCTCTATTTTTTTAGGTCTCTTCCGGTCTGGATCCCGGCGAGTTATTTCCAAAGGTTAAGGATGATGGTCAATGGTTTTTTGTGGGGGTCGAGCAGGCACAGGGTGGCGCTCAAGACGCTTATGAGTCCCCGGGCCGAGGGAGGAACTAGCGGTCCTGGATTATGAGTCATACTATCTGGCGGCTCAGTTGCAGTGGCTCACGCAGTTGGTAGCGAGGGCCACCAGAGAAGAAGGGGAGTCCGGTGAGCCGGCGGACCCCGTGCAAGTTTTGTTTCGCATTGTTCTGTGCCTCCCGCTGGGGGATATGCCTCTCTAAAGGAATTTGCCACAGCCCGGAAATGTTGATATAGGTACCTGCGTAGGGGGGGATAAAGATCCCTTATGCACCCGAGATCCCACTGAAAATGTGTAGGGCACTCCCTCACGGAGGCTCATGGCAAAATTTGGAGGCCTGGGAACAAAAGGGTCTAGGGACCATAGGAGACTTATATGAAGACGGCTCGTTGCTGCCATTTGACCTTCTAAGAGACCGTTTTGAACTACCTAGGGGTGACTTTCTGGTGCATGCTGCGTTAACAACGGCGATTCGTAAGCATTGGAAATTGGGCATGACAGAACCTCCAACGGCTCTGGGTTGCCAGTATGTAGTGGCGGCTGCGGGGACCATTAAAATGGTCACGTGCCAATACAAGCGTATGACCATGGAGGCTCTGGCTCCTCTGCTAGCCCTAAAGACGAAATGGGAAGTGGATATAGAGCAGGAGATCCCTGATGCGGCATGGAGAGGAATAGTGGAAAGGGCTTGGAAGGGGACGCGCAATGCTAGATTCCAGCTGGTGCATTTTCACATCCTACACAGGGCATACCTGACCCCAGCCCGCTTACATATATATTTCCCAACCCATTCAGCGGCCTGTCCACGGTGCCCAGAGGAGGTGGCTTATTTCCCGCACATGTTATGGTCCTGTCCAGCACTTGGCCCCTTTTGGCAGGGGGTGACGGAGCTATTACGAGAGGTTACAGAAAGGGACTTACAAGCCTCAATGGCACACTGCGTTCTGCATTGGTTCCCCCACACCTCAAAGAACAAAATCACGAGTACATTTCTTGACCTGGGATTGATCTTAGCGAAAAGAACTATAACTTCCCAGTGGAAGGCGAATAAAGGACCCAGTGTAGAGAAATGGAAATCTGAGTTCTGTAAGTGGGCCCGCTGTAATTCCTGCGTTGTAATGGTAGTAAGTGGTAAAAGTTTTGTTGTAAACGATGTTCCCCATATCGGACCGCTCACCAATTACCCTGACCTACACAATGCACATGAAAGTGAGGAAGAGAATTTTCCCCATCGCACCCGGTTATTTGAAGGTCCCTAAGATCCGCAAAGAAATCATTAAGGCTACCACACTCTATTTCCAAGAAAACGTGCACTCCGTACAGTCCCCTGGGGTTCTATGGGAGGCATATAAGACTGTAGTAAGGGGGCAGGCAATTGCCTCTATAACTGGCCATAGGCGTTTAGCACGAAGCGAGCTAGAGGCGCTTGAGACTGAGTTGACGGAGCTTCAGACACTGCATGAGCGAAATCCATCTTCGGAAATGGCAAATGCTTTGCGTCTTAAACAGAGTACACTTAGGGAGTACCAGAGTGAACAGGTTAGGCTTCACCTTCAGACCACAAGGCATAGGGTTTATGAGGTTGGAGACAAGGCGGGCAAGCTTTTGGCGTGGTTGGATAGGAGGGACAAAGCGCAGAGAACAATAGCTCAGATTCGTACCCCGACTGGAGCAATTGTTACTGCTCCTGACGATATTTTAAATGCCTTAGCCAACCATTTTGCACAGGTTTACACTACCAAATCAAGTATGACGACGGAAGAGGCGCAGACATATATCAAAGACATTGGAATTCCTGCTCTGTCCGAGGAGGCGGCTGAGTCTCTGGAGGCGGACTTCACGATAGATGAGATTCTCTCAGCCATCCAATCCCTGCAATCAGGTAAAGCAGTAGGGCCGAATGGGATACCCATTGAACTCTACAAACGTGCATCTGATTCATTAGCCCCTCATCTTCTGGCGGTGTACTCCAGTAGCCTGGAAGCCGGGGAATTGCCATGAGACCAACGTATGGCCACCATAGTCGTACTGCCTAAACCAGGCAAACCTTTAGATGACTTGAAAAAACGGTTCAGCACACCATATAATGTACAGTGACAATATCAATGAGGTCAAAAAATGTCAATAAGCCATGATGTATTCTCTTCTTTCTTTATTTCAAATCTTCACAAAGTAGACAACGCGTTTCGTCCGAAGGACTTCTTCAGGGCGAAATGTTAAGATGCTGTATTAGTATTCTGGACTTTAACCGTTTAAAAGGATTTTTTCAGTACTGTAATGGCGCCAGTTTCCAGGAACTAAGATGGCAAATATCCTATCATATGTTAGGTGCATACTGACATCACCTTCGCGGATGCGTATTTGACATTCTTCCCGTGTGCTGGAAAACATTCATTTCATAAAACCTGATCAAGTTATTACATAACCCAAGGATATTTGCCATCTTAGTTCCTGGAAACTGGTGCCATTACAGTACTGAAAAAATCCTTTTAAACGGTTAAAGTCCAGAATACTAATACAGCATCTTAACATTTCGCCCTGAAGAAGTCCTTCGGACGAAACGCGTTGGCTACTTTGTGAAGATTTGAAATAAATAAAGAAGAGAATACGTCATGGCTTATTGACATTTTTTGACCTCATTGATATTGTCACTGTACATTATATGGTGTGCTGAACCGTTTTTTCAAATTGTACACAGTGCCTTTGGCACTGACTCTGGAGGCCTAGGGGTATATGGCCTCAGGTTCTTGGCACCCACAGATATAGCTAGACCATAATTCATTAGACCGAGTGCAGTCAAGTGTCTAACCTTGTACCCCTGCTCTAGTATCACAAACCTTTAGATGACTGCTCCTCGTACCGCCCCATATCCCTGCTCAACGCCGAGGCTAAAATCCTAGCTAAATTGATTGCTACCCGGTTGACCCCCCACCTTACTGATCTGATCCATCCGGACCAATCCGGATTCATGCCCAATAGAAACACCGCACTCAATCTGCGAAGAGAGTTGGCGGTGATAGCCCGCATGCATTCTATTCAAGAACCTGCGGAACTCTTGGCTCTAGATGCCCGCATGGCGTTTGATATGGTGGAATGGCCATACGTATTTGTGGTCCTCCGGCATCTTGATTTTGGTCCCAAATTTTGCGCCTGGGTAAAATTGTTATACTCGCACCCTCTGGCACACATGGTGGCCAATGGCCACATTTCCAGGGACTTCCCGCTGAGTCGAGGGACGCGCCAGGGCTGTCCACTATCCCCTTTGCTCTTTGCATTGGCATTGGAACCACTGCCGGCCTGGATCAGATGGTCTCCCGTGATTAGGGATTGAGCTGGACGGCGTACTGGGAGGACTGCATCTCTTTGTATGCGGACAATGTGCTGCTATATTTGAGCTCCCCTAGGCGGTCCACCATTGAGCTGCTGGATATTTTTGAAATCTTTGGGCGGGCATCCAGTTATAGCATCAACTAGTCCAAATCCGTCTTATTTATCTTAAGGGGTCCCCCCCGCAGTTCCTGGGAAACTGCCCCTTACGGGTCACGGACGACTCCTTTAACTACCTGGGAGTATGGGTGACCCCCAGTCCGAACACCTTTATTTGCAAAAATTTGGAACCCGCCTTAGAGCGATTCCGGAACGATGTGTAGCACTGTCACACCCTGCCTCTGACCCTACTGGGCAAGGCGGCCCTCTATAAAATGATGACACTTACCCGGCTGCTGTACATTTTGGAAAATACCCCATTTCGGGTCCCTTTGAAATTATTTAAAAGTATAGAGGCGCTGGTTTCGGGGCTACTCTGGGGTAGCAAACCGGTGCGCACAGCACATAGCAAGCTAATCAAAAGTTGGTACGACAGAGACATAGCCCTTCCAGACATCCAGTTATATTACTGGGCGGCCACTCTAAAAATAATAAACCAATGGCTGCACACACCCCATACAGAGCCAGCTTTCCAGGCAGACAGATACTGGGGGAGGGAGGAGTCCTCGCTGCACTATGTGATACAAGACACATCTCATTTCTATTAGGCCCTACAGCACACATGGTGGGTATTTGGTATGTAGCCCAGGGTCGCCTTAAATGCAAGGATATTATTACCCAAATGACACCGCTCTGGTGCCCACGACAGCTAGGTAAACTTCGTAACAGTAAGGGCTTCCGGGAATGGGACAAGATTAGCATCTCTACGGTGGGTGACTTATGGAAGAACGGCGCGGTAATACCATTCGAGCAGCTCCAGGCACGGTACGATCTAGCACCCACTGAACGGTTCAGGCACCTCCAAATTGGTCATGCCTTGGGGTCTGTCCTCTCAACTGGGACTGACGTGCCAGAGTCTACGCCCTTAGAGGATCGCCTACTCACTGAACATATGTCCCAAAAGGCGACCTCTTTCACGTATCGTAAATGAATTAACAATCTGCAGGTTCCAATGGTAAAACTACAACACGACTGGTCTCAGGATATAGGTGAATTCGATGAGGCAGACGGCACTGTCTTCCCCACAGGAGGTTTCAGTTTCCATCCACCGCTTTGCTAACTCCACTAGCCCACCTTTACAACTATGTCATTTGGGTTTTTCTTCTTTTTTTTTTGACTTGTCTTTGTACTCTCTGTATTATAATATGTATGTTGCCGACTATTTTATTGAACACATGTATTTTTAAACTGGAAATCACCAAAAAAATGAAGAAAATAAGATAAATAAATTCTAAACACTATTCTGTTTACACAACTCATGTTTGGTCTCTATCAATAATGTTTACATGTCACAATATTTAAGAGAATTTACTGTATGCACCCCCTAGGTTTTGGCTTGTAAATTACTGCTTTTCACTACTGTTCTGTTTTCCAAAAATAAGTTCCCCACAGGAGGTGGCCATACCAGCCAGGCTGCGGCTGGTTCCGCTGACAATACTCCACAGGGTGTACTACAGCAGGGTCACTTTACACACCATGGGAAGGGCCGAAAACCGTCTCTGCCTGAGAGGTTGCGGGGAGGACGGGACCTTTTTCCACACCATATGGCAGTGCCCTGGGATAGAGGCGTACTGGGCCAGGGTTATGAGAACACCCAGATCCCTCCGTTCAAGTGCTAAAAACCTCCTGGTAGTACCTTCTGTAAAAAAAAGCCAGGTTAGGAGGGAAAGCCATTTCCCATCTAGGCCCTCGTTTATGGAATGACCTCCCACGTCCTCTCAGACAGTGTCCGGAACATCTCACATTCAGGAAACTGTTCAAAATCTTCCTGTTCTGTGATGTCTAACTGTGCTAAGAATCACCGCCTTCGTAAGCCCGTTTCAGCGCACAGATACCCCTTCGGGGGTCGATTCTAGCGCTATAGAAACATATATAAATAAAATAAATGTTGCAGGTAGTGAACAAATCGGTTGTGCCCGAACCAAGATGCTGCCTGCTGAATATTTGGGAACCCAACGACCTCACCCATCAGGCTCAGGACTGGGTGACACTGGGGCTAATGTATGCCAAACGGAACATAGCCAAGTATTGGGGGTCGAGGGAAGTACCTGTGATTAGTGATTGGTGTAGGGACCTTGATGCTGCAATGTTGACGGAACGAGTTGTGTACCTGAACCGGGGCTGTCCACCGGAAGTGGGGCAAGATCTGGGGATCCTGGAATGAGTATAGGGGTTTTCTGTGCGATCCACCATTGTCTGATGTGGAGGAAGATTCTGACTAGGGGGAGGGAGTTCGGGGAGGTCCAAGTTTGGGTCAATGTTCAACCAAGTCTGACCTTTGCATCTGCATCTTTATGTTTGTAGTCCAAAATTTTGTAACAACACTGTTGTACACGATGACTATCGTAAGCAATATATGTAATGTATGCCTTTTACATGCCCTGCTAATGTTCTTAATAAAACAATTTTAAAAAAAAGAAGGTTCACAAAAAAGTCCAGAAGGTGCTGGCAACTTTTGGGACTGAGATTTGATGCAAATTATTATAACTCACTCTCTAGCGCTAGCATTTAATTTCAGTTATCCTTCTACCTTTGGTGAATGTGATTCTTATTTTGGACTAGCTGAGGATGTTTTCGTAAGTGGTCAGCTCCATAATTCTTAGCAGAAGCAAACCTATCACAAATGTAGGCCTGTATTTTGGAAACAGGTATAGATTTGGACCCAACTCTGGTTCATGGTGTCACCCTAAAAAATGTAGAGCCCAAAAACCAACTACCCAAATAGCTAGGACTCCACCCATAAATGTATTTCATGCTCCACTGCTGTCAGTGATATTTTGGCGACCTGGTTGCCTATAACAAGTGTCTGGTTAGAGACACAGTGAACTAGAGCCCAGGGATATATTAAGGGCCCGACTGGTCTTCATGTTTTCTTAGGAGGATTGTTTGTAATAGTGTGTCAGCTCCCTCTATTGAGTCGAAAAGATGCCTTTCCTTTGGGGGCCGTGAAGGTATCTTGAGGTCTGCCAATCATTATCAAGATAATCAGGTGCTGGAGGCACCATGTGACTGGGAACACCCACAATAGTTCCTGGTAGCAGCAACCCCAACCAAGAACTGATCATTTTATGGCTAGGCTTGACGGTGACTTCAACTAGCAATCTTTACAGAACCCTCGGGCCAGAAAGATTGTGGAGAGCAACCACCTCAAGCTTTCTCCAGCAACAGTCTGGGGGTATGAATCACAACTGCGTTCTTGTCCCTTTGGGGCTGAAAAAGGATGACACAGGTATCCTATATGTCCTCCTTCTCTCCTCAGAACAGAGCAGCAAGTTGACACCACTGGATTTACAGACTTAAACTAAGGCACTTTTAAAAATCTTATAACATTTATTGATTAATGTGTTCTAAAGTGCCTAAATATCACCTACCAGTCTCTTCAGTATTGAGCTATTACCTAATAAGGAAATAATAGTGCAGAAAAGAGAAACTTAGAAGCAAGGGAGAGAAAGAAGGAAATCAATTACTGTGGTTGCAGCCTGGTCAAAAATTACATCATACGTGAGTCAATAACTCTGTTTAAAAGCCAGAACCTTCCAACTGAGAGAGTAGACCGTTTTATTAGCAGGCTGCATCCAGGAATTGGAGTATAAATTAAAGGGCGGGGTCAAACGTTTTGTTGGGTTGTGGTCAAAATCTCACAGCAATGAGGGTCCTTCACACTCGTCAGTCTTTCCTCGCCAGCCATTGGATGTAGTCAAGAGTATATGTTGTTAACTTTAATAAAAGGGAACTGTTTCATAAAAGATCTGAACCGTCACCCTACAACCCACCTTTGTAATGTTATTACTTGGGGTCAGGTCCCCTAAAATAAATACTCCTGGCTAGAACCCTGGCTGCATAGTTTTGACAACACTTACAAAAGGTGATGGGATAAATGCTTGCAATAAGTCTAACCATTGGCAATCACTCAGGGTAGCATTCCAAAACATTGGTCTTTTGCCCACCCTACCACCTTAGTTTGGACTCTGCCATATGCAAAAGAGTCTTCAACCTGCTCCAATGGGAACAGTCCAGTCCGAACTGCCAAGTCAGGTCCTCCCTGAACATGTACACAAAAAAACAAAGGGCTGGTTTTGCTCTGATTGAGGTTAGTCAGTCAGGTATAGCTTGGTTCCAGCTGCACGGTGAGCATGGGACCCACATCTGGGCATATGTATGCCACTGAAGGCTGTATCTCAAAAACACCAAGGGTGATTGGAGGAATCCTTGCCGTACATGTGAGTAGTGGCAATTGCTTGGGCAGCATTCAAACACATCATCCTTTGGCTCATCAGCTTGGACCCAGTCATATATAAATCAGTCTTTACCCTGTTACAGTAGGAACAGTCCAGCCCAAACGTCAAGGCCAAGTCCTCCCGAACAGGAACACAAGCAACCCAAGACCGGTTTCACCCTGACTGGGGCTTCCCAGTTGGGTTTAGCTTGCCTACTTCCAATTCTTTGTGAATTTCTTTTCAAGATTCATGAAGGGCAAGGGAAACAAAGGGGATGTTTCTGAATCATTTACAGCGCAAGCTTGGGAGTTGGTAACTTTTGAATGCTTTTGAACAGGATTACGTCCACAAAATATTGATACATTAGGGTTAGAATCGCTATTTGGAAGGGATGCCCAAAACACACCTTTTCTAAACAGTGATTCTCAAATAATTTCTAAACCCATTTAGCAAATCCGAAAAGTTTTTAAAAAATTGCTAAATGGGCTAGGTACATTTGATAAAGGGTTTGAGCATTGGCAAACTCTCTGATTTGCTGAATATACATGTGGCACAAATACACTAACCTGCTAGGTCAAGTCAAAGGTTTCAGTGATTAAAATATGAGCTCTTCCCCTGGTAGCTATGGCACAGAGCAGCCAGGTGTAACTTAAAGAAAAGTTGTAAAACATTCAGAAGTATCAAAACAGTTAAACAGACAAAGACAACACAAAATGAAAATCCCACTCCAACAAACAAAAACAGAGAAAATGTAATAAGCAAAATTACACTACAATGACTACATTCTAATATGGGGACCCAAAGATACGATTTTTCAAATATTTAAGGTAAAAAGCAACAAGAAAAAGAAAAGCTCCAATGCTAAGATTTGATAACAGTTGACTGGGACTTAGACCTGATTTCAGCCTTAATGCCATGGAGCGCAGGTGAGATACTCCAAGTAGGAGATATTATCTTGGGACTTAGTAGAGCATGGTTGCTGGCTGTATCCAAGGAAGTCCTCTCAAAGTTGTATAGCCATTGGACAAGGTCCCACTGAAGCTGCTGGTTCAGGCAGAAAAAGCTGAGTGGGATAAATTCAAACATTGCACCCATGGAGTCCTCTCATTGGTCGGATACTTTTCACGTCATTACCCCGTCAAGATTTCTACAATGGGACTGAGTCACTTTTTTTGGAGCTCAGAAACCTCCAGTGAGGGCAAGGCAGCAGGCTGTGTCTGATGTGTTTCGAAATTCTGTATACCTTCTCACTGAGGGTCTGCTGAAACAGATTTGCTGCTGAAGAGAAGTTCCACGAGGGAGAACCAACTTTCTTCAGTGCAGCAAAGTCACTCCTTGGCTGGATCGTTTACAGTGTTTGTTACCAGTCCTCTGGAAGCTGGAAAGCAGCATTTTTTGTAAGTCCCAACATTTTCAGAGTTGTTAGTGGAAATACAGTTACACACAGACAAAGGTCCCAGAAAAAAAGGCACAGCATTCAGGGGTCAAGACTTACCACAGCAAAAGCCGCAAGAATAGTCCTGTCCTGCTGAAAACTGGTGAGATCTTCAGGAAAAAGGCCTGTTGCAGCTTGTAGTGCTCTTGGAGCCATACAGACGGTCAACAAACTGACCCTTGCAATCAACTTCTTTGTCCTGCATACAAGTGGGAGCAGGTCCAGCCCTTCAGGTCTCCCCATAGGTCTCAAACAGCAGGTGTAATCCTTTATCTGCCTTCCACAGGTCTAGAAAGTTTTCTGAGGTGCCTTGGGGTGCCACATGTATGCTTGGCATTAGCTAGTGGGTGAGAGTAACTCCTGGCTCCCCCTTAACCAATAGGGTAAATGTTCCCATGGCAGTCCTATCTACTTTTACAGCAGTTCCTGTTTGCCCTACTGTAAACAATCCCACAGTGCACTCTATTCTCAAAATCCAAAACGGAAAACCCCCCTTCCCTTATGGTGAGTATGTGTGCCCATGCAGACATGTGGCCAGGGAAATAAACAGTCTCTTCCTCTGTAGTGACTCAAAACAGGTTTTGGAAGTAGCACTCTTCTCCCTCTGGGTTGGCAGCTAGCGCAAATGGGTGACAAAGGTCTGGTCCTCTCCCCATCTCACCATACATCTATTTTGACAAGACAGGCTGCTTTCAAGTTAATATCAATCCTGGGTCCACCTCAACTGATCTTCATGCCATGGGAAATAACATCTCCCCACACTCAAAATATTGTCTCTGCTCTCAGAGTAGTTTTCACACCTCATTAAGGTCATACACTGGCTGGACAACTTCTTGAGAGCTAATGCAAATTAGACTCTTGAAGCTTCAGGCAGCTAAAAGGTAACTTTCTAAAAGTTACTTTTCCTAAATATTAATTAAAACTCCAAATTCACTACTGAATTGGGCTTTTATTAAATATTAAAAAAGATTGGTTTAATTATGTTTCTAGCTGGTCCCAAACCTGAGATTCAGAATTGATATTTAAGACTGTACTCTAGTTTTCTCATAGGACAGCCAGAGGCTTAGACAGTTAAAATAGCTTTTGTGGGCATGTCATTGCAGGAAGAACAAGTTACTTACCTTGGGTAACGATGTATCTGGTAGAGACATATATTAGTAGTCTATTCCTTACCTTACAATTTCTCGCAGGCGTCAGTCTGGATCCGGAGATTTTTCAACAGCAGTGCCCCTGCGTGTCGATGTAGGAAAATGCCCCTTTTTGCATGGTTACCCCCCTATTTTTGCCTGACACATGATGTGCTTTGACTTGGTGCGCCCTGGGTGCTTGCCAATCAGGTTCCCAGGGCCTGTGTTCGTTCTCAAAGCTGTACCTCTGTACCCCAAATTGGCATCTCTCACTACAGGTAGGCCCCTTGTAAAAGGTACCATGTGTACCAAGGGCACTGTGACCAGGGAAGGCCTCTAGGGCTGCAGCACCTATTGTGCCACCCTTAGAAGCCCTGTACCTTAACACCCACCCCCTGACACTGCAGGCTGCATGTTATGGTGCAGAGAAAAGTGAACAGTCAACATGGCACACAGCCCAGTGTACCATACCTGCAATCCACATCCTAGGGCCTAGGTAAGTCACCCATCTAGCAGGATGCACTAGACCCCAGGTAAGGATACAGTGGTTTGAGCCCTGTACCCTCTACAGTATCTAAGTCCATTCTCGGACATTGTAAAGGCAGGAAAGCTGTAAAGAGTATATGGTCTGTCTACCCTGACTATTCCTTCGAGGTCCAACGCCAGCGCTCCTCTTTCCTGGCGGTCAAGAAGGCCCTCCGGGATGAAGGTATCCGTTACTCCCTCCTGTTTCCAGCCCGGCTACGGATTATGATGGAGGGCAACTCCTCCTTTTACAATACCCCTGAGGAAGTATAGGACTGGTTGGAGTCTTATAAGGCCGGGACGGGCACTCGCCCGAAGACTGGGAAGAAGCAGGACATTGCACCGAAAGCTAGGCGGAGCAGGAAGAAAAGGAGACAACCAGCGGTCAGTCGAGTGCCCGTGTCGCAGACTGAACTGGAGCGCAAGGAGGCCCTCAGAGCGGTCTCTACTATTTCCAGGGCAGTGACGTCCACGTCGGCAGCGGACTTGGGCTCTCGTAGGGGATCCGAGGATGCGACATCTGAGGGCTCGAGGGGTGGTGACCCGGCTCTACCACATGTCACGCCAAGAACTGCGGATGGCCTTCTTGATGAGTGATCCTTGTACCTTGTTCACTGTAGTATGGTAAATGCATGTGTGATTCACGATGTGGGGCGAGGAAGGGGGGAATGTCCACTCCGTGGTAATTGAGATTTGATGGGCCGACAGTAACTGTGCTTAGTGGGTCCTAACGTTGGCTGCCTGGGGGGTGGAACATCAGGGGAGTTATGTGGGAGGTTGGGTTATAAACACTCTTGAGACTCGCTGACCACGCTGTTGAGGTGCTGACCCCCCCGATCTCACACTTGCTGTGAGACTCTGGTGGCGACCAGAGACTTTCTTTATTTGGTGTTTTGAATTTGGATGGGTTCCTACAGTTTAGTGCCTGTTCTGGGGTTGGGCGGGAAGTGGGATTGTTGGGTTGTTTGGGGATTGGGAATCCGGGGAAATGTCAGTGTGCCAGGAGTTTTACCAATGACTCGAAATATAAGTGTACTTTTGAATGGGGACCCTACCTGATCTAAAATGTGTAACTTGGAATGTACGGGGACTGAACTCCATGCTGAAACGACACAAAGTGCATGCCTATCTTGTTCGCAGAGGGATCCAAGTGGCTTTTATACAAGAAACACATGTTGACCAATCGGAAGGGCGGGCCTTGCAGCGCAGGTGGCGGGGCCAACTGTTTTATACTAACTATTCAGCCTTTGCACGGGGAGTTTTAATCTGGATGAGAGCGGGGGTCCCGTTTCAGCCCTTGGTGACACTGGTGGATCCTGATGGGAGGTTTGTGGCTGTGCAGGGCAGGCTTGATGGGAGGGATTTGACGCTTTGCAGTGTTTACGCCCCGAACATAGAGCAGTCGGCCTTTTTTGCGCGATTGCGGGGAAATTGGTGACAGTCTTAGCGGGCACGGTCCTCCTTGGATGAGATTTTAACTCAGTGACGGATGTGGAGTTGGGCAGATCGCACCCACCGCTAGCGCAGTCTGCAGTCCATAGAACAGCAAAGGGGAGACGGGACTGGCAATGTATGTGGGGATTGGTTGATGCCTGGCGAACGCAACACCCCGCAGAGAGGGATTATTCCTTTTATTGCCACCCACACGATCTGCATGTCCGGCTTGACGGCATCCTCTGCTCGCCAGATGTTCAGGGTCTGGTCCGCCACAGCGAGTATTTGGCGAGAACGATCTCTGACCATAATCCTTGTTTGGTGGTGGTCCGGTGGACCCGGCAGCGCCAGGCTATTCCCACATGGCGGTTGAACCCACTGGCGTTGGAAGACTCTGCCTTTAAGACCTCGGTACAGGTCAGCGGGGAGGGCTACTTTGCCGCAAATGAGGGTACAGCATCGAGTAGTGCCCTTGAATGGGACACCTTTAAGGCGATGATTATCGGAGTTTGTATCTCTGGCACGCCGGGGTCCCCGCAAGACCCTCCTGCAGGACCTCGCACAGAGCGAGGATCGGTTACGTTCCGCAGAGCGGACTAGCCATGGAGATCCAGAGGCTCACAGGACCGTTTCGGCCGCTCGCGAGGAGGTCGCGGTACAGATGGAAAAACTCCGATGCTTCGACCGTAGGGAATATCTTGTTCGGGCTCACGCTGAGCGCGACAAAGTGGGCTCTCTACTGGCTTGGCTGGCCAACCCTGCGGCTCGTGGCACCCCGATCTTGACCTTATCTGCGGCAGAGGGGCGCTTGGTTTACACCCAGAATGAGATCAACGTTCAGTTCTTCGATTATTATGAACATCTGTACAGGAGCACGATGTCAAATGCGCCTGAGGAACTGGATGACTTCCTGGCTGCCGCACAGCTGCCGCGTCTTGATCCGGGCCAAGTGGACAGGCTAGGTGGTGAGATTTCCGTGGGGGAAATATGCCATTAAACACATAGCTCGCCGCAAGACTCCTGGCGTGGATGGCCTGCCGATTGAGTTTTACGCGGCTTATGTCGACGTATTGACCCCGCGGTTGCACGCTGTTTATAGGGAGGCCTGGGACACCAGAGTTCCACCCGCGACCGCCCGGGAGGCCATCATAATATCCCTATTGAAGCGAGGGGGAGATGCCAGCTCTCGCTCGGCCTATCGCCCCCTGTCTATGCTCATGACTGATTACAAAATCCTGAGCAAGATCCTCGCGACGCGACTACTTGTCCATATGCGGACATTGGTTCACCCGGATCAGGCGGGCTTCATTCCTCAGCGCACCACCGCCCCTTGTGTACGTCGGCTGCTGCGGGTTATGGGAGGAGATTTCGGAGGGCTCCCGGAGGCCGCAGTGCTCTCAATTGATATAGAGAAGGCCTTCGACAGTGTGTAGTGGCCATACATGTTCCAGGTTTCGGTGGTGTTTGGCTTGGGAGAACGATTTGTGAAATGGACTGCTTTGCTTTACAATATAGCCACGGCTAGAGTAAAAACGGGAGCCACGATATCAGCTGCGTACCGCGTTGGCCATGGGACACGCCCGGGAAAGCTCATTATCCCCCTTGTTGTTCGCACTGGCCATGGAGCCGCTGGCGGCTCACGCTCGGATGGGATGGACTTACGAGGGCCTGGTGCTGAGGGGCGAATCCCACTACATCTCTCTATACACAGATGATCTGTTGATGTTTTTGGCGAATACTGACGGCTCACTTCATGAAGCCAAATGCCTCCTTCTTGACTTTGGCAGTCTCTCGGGACTGCGGGTCAATTGGGGGAAGTCCTGCCTTTTCCCGGTGGCCCCGAGGGAGTGTGAGACCCAGATGGAGGGGAACCTTCACTGGGAACACCATTGCCTCCCCTATTTGGGCACTCAGGGCTACCACTCTCACTTAGACTTGCTGGAAGGCAACGTAAATAGGGCGATTAGGAACTTACAGAGTTCCATGGGGTACTGGTGAGCCCTACATTTGTCAGCAGCAGGACGGGTGGCGTTGCTGAAGATGATTGCTCTTCCTCATTTATTGTACTTGTTTCGCACCCTGCCGGTGTGGATACCGGTGTTGATCTTTCACAAACTCTGATCCCTAACCACAGGGTTTATCTGGGGATCGGGCAGGCGTCGTGTCGCTCTGACTACTTTGATGCGCCCCAGGGCTGATGGGGGGTTGGCAGTCCCGGATTTCGAATGGTACTACCTAGCGGCGCAGCTACAATGGCTGACTGAAGCAGTGGCACAGGAGTTTCGCGGGCCGGAGTGGCTGCAGGGTAGACTGTTTCCTAGACATGTCATCTCCTTCATAATACTGGGCCAGAAGCTCGATTTAGACTAACTCACTCTCGAGGAGCGCACTCTCCGTCTGTGTTGGCTCCGGAGTCACAAGCGCTCAGGTACCACTCACCCGTATGCCCCGGAGATTCCCTTGGGGATGTGTACAGCCCTCCCACATGGTGGGGATTGGACGGCGTTGGCAACTTGGGAGGAACTTGGGCTGCATTTGATTGGGGACCTCTATGGCGACGGGGCGCTGCTGACTTTTCAGGAGCTGCAAGACACCTAAGGCCTCCCGCAGGGGGATTACTTGCTGCATACCGCCCTAGTAGCCAGTATTCAGAAACACTGGAGTGGGGGGCTCACTGAGCCGCCGATTTCCCTGGGTTGCCAATATGTGGTCATGGCAGCTGGTACTTTCAAGGCAGTTACATGTCTTTTCCGGAGGCTTTCGACGGAGACCATGGGCTGCGAGGCAAATGGGAGCTGGATGTTGGGAGGCCCATCCCTGAGACAACGTGGCCTCAGTTGGTTCGACGTGCCTGGAAGAGCACGCGGAACTCCAGGCTCCAGTTAGTCCAGTTTTTCACGCTTCATCGAGCGTGTTTGACACCTGTTAAGATCTTGCAATATTTTGGGGGCGCCACATCACTCTGTCCGAGATGTAGAATGGATGGGGCTGATTTCGCTCACATGTTTTGGTCCTGCGCAGGACTGGCAGGTTACTGGAATGCGGTGGTGGCTTGTTTGAATACTGTCACTGACCGGCAGATAGAAGTAGACAAGGGCGTTTGCTTGTTGCTCTGGTTTCCACACAACCCCCGGACGAAAGTCACTAGCAAGTTCTATGACCTGGGCTTGATATTGGCTAAGAGGGAACTCACCATGCACTGAAAATCGAGCCAGCGCCCTAGTTATTTGCGATGGAAAGCGAATCTTCTGCGCTGGGCACGAGCGTAGAGCACTCTCCGACTGCAACAGGCCAGGCGCTTAGATGATGACAAGGACCTGGAAGTGGCCAGAGAGTGGGAGGCATTGGTGACAGAGCTTCAGCGACCAGCGGATAGTTCAGGCGAGGAGGAGTAGGAAGTAGCATAGGGCTGGCAATTGGGTGGGTAGACCGCTGTCACAGAAGAAACAATAATGGCGCACGTATAGAGTGAACACTGGGAAGCTGGCCCCCAGACACTACTTGACATGACAAGACACACTGCTGGAAAGGGGGTACCCATGGTTATTGTACGTGTCTAGGTTGATCAGAGGTGCACAGGCAGGGGTGGGGAGGGCTGAAGGGGGGAGCGCGTTGGGGGTTTCGTTCATGAGTACCATTGACTGTGATACATTCTGGAATTGACAAGAATTGATGTATTGTACTACATAATATACCCTTTGGATAAAACTGCCAATAAAAATTGTGCTTACAAAAAAATATATATATATGGTCTGGGAGTTGGTCATTACGAACTCCACGGCTCCATAATAGCTTTACTGAAAACTGGGAAGTTTGGTAGCAAACTTATCAGCACATTAAATACACACTGATGTCAGTGTGGGAGTTAATGTAAGATGCAGACAGAGAGCTACTTAGAAATGCCTCTGAAAAACGGCCAGCCCTGGTGTGGTTCCTAAGTGGCTGCCCGCATTTTGCCACCACCAGACAGGTTTCTGGACCCTTGGGTAGAGAGCCTTCACTCTCTGGGTCCAGAAACAAAGCCCATCCTGGGCAGATGTATCATGCCGCCTCCCCCAGGATGGGTTGAGTCCAGGAGAAGGGAAGCTTCAAAGGCCTGCCACCTTTGTAAGTGGTCCGTGCCTTTTGCTGCCCCCAGCAACTGTCTCCCACTGGTTCTGACCCCCACTTTGGGTGGGAGAATCAGCAGGAAAACCGAGCTAGGAGGAGAGGTGTGCCCAGCTTTGCCAACCCCACCCCTCAGGTGGGGGAGGCAAGGTGAAGCTCACATCTCAGTCCCCTCTATCTGGTAGATGAGGGGGCCAACCAATTAGGAAGAGGCTCATACCCCCTCCCACTGGAGAGTGGCATAATAGGGGGTGTACCCACCTGAGGAAGGGACCCATTGGTCCAGACCTACACAACCCTTATAATGTCCCTAAATTCAGTATTTACGGGCGACCCTAGCCTTCTCCTCCTCAGATTCGACTAAAAAAGAACAAGGACCAAATAGCCGTGCTGAACCAGGAAGAAGAGGACACCTACTGCTTTGGCCCCAGCCCTACCAGCCTGTCCCGACTTCAACCTGCCTACTGCAAGAACCCAGCGAGTCCAGCAGCCAGCAACCCTCAGAGCCCAGAGGACCTGCCCTACACTCATCTAACAGACTCTGTCTTCAGTGAACACCGGATTTTCTCAATCCAAGACTCACCCACAGAATCAGTCAGTCAGTCAGTCAAGCTTTATTTCGATATAAATATCATAAAAGCAATACGAAAATGTTTCAAGGTGGAATATAATTCATCACGTCATAATGGATAAAAACTTACAATACAATTCTCCTTGTTCAATAAAAATTACAGCTTTTTGCAATGTTTTAAAAATCATTTTGATTAAAAACGGTTTAAAACAATAAAAAGCAATTACATTTAAAATGTAAAATATTCGTTATCTGGATCAATCAATCAATCAAAACACTTGTATATCGCGCTACTCACCCGGAAGGGTCTCAAGGCGCTTGGGGGAAGGGGGCCGCTACTGCTCGAACAGCCAGGTCTTGAGTTGTCTCCTGAAGGCGAGGTTGTCCTGGATCAGACGAAGGTGGATGGGGTGGGAGTTCCATGTCTTGGCCGCCAGGTGGGAGAAGGATCTGCCTCCGGCGGTGGCTCTTCGGATGCGTGGTACGGCAGCGAGGGCGAGGCTGGCGGACCGTAGCTGGCGGGTAGGCGTGTGGAAGGTCAGGTAGTCATTGAGGTACTTGGGGCCCAGGTCGTGGAGAGCCTTGTGTGCGTGGGTGAGGAGCCTGAAGGTGATCATCTTGTTGACGGGGAGCCAGTGCAGGTTCCTCAGGTGGCTGGAGATGTGGCTGCGTCGAGGGATGTTCAGGATGAGTCGGGCTGAAGCGTTCTAGATGCGTTGTAGTCTTTTCTGTAGCTTGGCTGTGGTTCCGGCGTAGAGGGTGTTTCCGTAGTCCAGCCGGCTGGTGACGAGGGCCTGGGTGACCGTCTTCCTGGTTTCGATCGGGATCCATCGGAAGATCTTGCGGAGCATGCGGAGGGTGTGAAAGCAAGAAGAGGAGATGGCGTTGACTTGTCTGGTCATCGAGAGGGAGGAGTCCAGGATGAAGCCCAGGTTGCGTGATCTTTGGACTGGGTAAGAGTGGTCTGTTTAACTCAGACACTCTGTTCATCACCACCCCCTTTTCTAAATTGTTTTTGGCCACTATAGGTGTGGCAGGGTATACTCAGACATGAGTCCCTTTCTCACTGCTCCATCAGGATTCAAGCAAGCCGGGCCGAAGAAGGCTGAAATGCCAGAAACCGGTCCCCGGTAGCTTGTCTCCTTTCTGGTGAAGAATTGGCTTGGTAGTTTAGTCTGCCCTGTTCCCATGATGCACTGGGCCAGGGACAGACTGATTTGCATATAGCCAGGTTCTGAGCTGGGATGGGGCAGTGAGATAAATAACGGTGATGGATCAAGCCCTGATCTTTGGACTGGGTAAGAGTGGTCTGTTTAACTCAGACACTCTGTTCATCACCACCCCCTTTTCTAAATTGTTTTTGGCCACTATAGGTGTGGCAGGGTATACTCAGACATGAGTCCCTTTCTCACTGCTCCATCAGGATTCAAGCAAGCCGGGCCGAAGAAGGCTGAAATGCCAGAAACCGGTCCCCGGTAGCTTGTCTCCTTTCTGGTGAAGAATTGGCTTGGTAGTTTAGTCTGCCCTGTTCCCATGATGCACTGGGCCAGGGACAGACTGATTTGCATATAGCCAGGTTCTGAGCTGGGATGGGGCAGTGAGATAAATAACGGTGATGGATCAAGCCCTGATCTTTGGACTGGGTAAGAGTGGTCTGTTTAACTCAGACACTCTGTTCATCACCACCCCCTTTTCTAAATTGTTTTTGGCCACTATAGGTGTGGCAGGGTATACTCAGACATGAGTCCCTTTCTCACTGCTCCATCAGGATTCAAGCAAGCCGGGCCGAAGAAGGCTGAAATGCCAGAAACCGGTCCCCGGTAGCTTGTCTCCTTTCTGGTGAAGAATTGGCTTGGTAGTTTAGTCTGCCCTGTTCCCATGATGCACTGGGCCAGGGACAGACTGATTTGCATATAGCCAGGTTCTGAGCTGGGATGGGGCAGTGAGATAAATAACGGTGATGGATCAAGCCCTGATCTTTGGACTGGGTAAGAGTGGTCTATTTAACTCAGACACTCTGTTCATCACCACCCCCTTTTCTAAATTGTTTTTGGCCACTATAGGTGTGGCAGGGTATACTCAGACATGAGTCCCTTTCTCACTGCTCCATCAGGATTCAAGCAAGCCGGGCCGAAGAAGGCTGAAATGCCAGAAACCGGTCCCCGGTAGCTTGTCTCCTTTCTGGTGAAGAATTGGCTTGGTAGTTTAGTCTGCCCTGTTCCCATGATGCACTGGGCCAGGGACAGACTGATTTGCATATAGCCAGGTTCTGAGCTGGGATGGGGCAGTGAGATAAATAACGGTGATGGATCAAGCCCTGATCTTTGGACTGGGTAAGAGTGGTCTGTTTAACTCAGACACTCTGTTCATCACCACCCCCTTTTCTAAATTGTTTTTGGCCACTATAGGTGTGGCAGGGTATACTCAGACATGAGTCCCTTTCTCACTGCTCCATCAGGATTCAAGCAAGCCGGGCCGAAGAAGGCTGAAATGCCAGAAACCGGTCCCCGGTAGCTTGTCTCCTTTCTGGTGAAGAATTGGCTTGGTAGTTTAGTCTGCCCTGTTCCCATGATGCACTGGGCCAGGGACAGACTGATTTGCATATAGCCAGGTTCTGAGCTGGGATGGGGCAGTGAGATAAATAACGGTGATGGATCAAGCCCTGATCTTTGGACTGGGTAAGAGTGGTCTGTTTAACTCAGACACTCTGTTCATCACCACCCCCTTTTCTAAATTGTTTTTGGCCACTATAGGTGTGGCAGGGTATACTCAGACATGAGTCCCTTTCTCACTGCTCCATCAGGATTCAAGCAAGCCGGGCCGAAGAAGGCTGAAATGCCAGAAACCGGTCCCCGGTAGCTTGTCTCCTTTCTGGTGAAGAATTGGCTTGGTAGTTTAGTCTGCCCTGTTCCCATGATGCACTGGGCCAGGGACAGACTGATTTGCATATAGCCAGGTTCTGAGCTGGGATGGGGCAGTGAGATAAATAACGGTGATGGATCAAGCCCTGATCTTTGGACTGGGTAAGAGTGGTCTGTTTAACTCAGACACTCTGTTCATCACCACCCCCTTTTCTAAATTGTTTTTGGCCACTATAGGTGTGGCAGGGTATACTCAGACATGAGTCCCTTTCTCACTGCTCCATCAGGATTCAAGCAAGCCGGGCCGAAGAAGGCTGAAATGCCAGAAACCGGTCCCCGGTAGCTTGTCTCCTTTCTGGTGAAGAATTGGCTTGGTAGTTTAGTCTGCCCTGTTCCCATGATGCACTGGGCCAGGGACAGACTGATTTGCATATAGCCAGGTTCTGAGCTGGGATGGGGCAGTGAGATAAATAACGGTGATGGATCAAGCCCTGATCTTTGGACTGGGTAAGAGTGGTCTGTTTAACTCAGACACTCTGTTCATCACCACCCCCTTTTCTAAATTGTTTTTGGCCACTATAGGTGTGGCAGGGTATACTCAGACATGAGTCCCTTTCTCACTGCTCCATCAGGATTCAAGCAAGCCGGGCCGAAGAAGGCTGAAATGCCAGAAACCGGTCCCCGGTAGCTTGTCTCCTTTCTGGTGAAGAATTGGCTTGGTAGTTTAGTCTGCCCTGTTCCCATGATGCACTGGGCCAGGGACAGACTGATTTGCATATAGCCAGGTTCTGAGCTGGGATGGGGCAGTGAGATAAATAACGGTGATGGATCAAGCCCTGATCTTTGGACTGGGTAAGAGTGGTCTGTTTAACTCAGACACTCTGTTCATCACCACCCCCTTTTCTAAATTGTTTTTGGCCACTATAGGTGTGGCAGGGTATACTCAGACATGAGTCCCTTTCTCACTGCTCCATCAGGATTCAAGCAAGCCGGGCCGAAGAAGGCTGAAATGCCAGAAACCGGTCCCCGGTAGCTTGTCTCCTTTCTGGTGAAGAATTGGCTTGGTAGTTTAGTCTGCCCTGTTCCCAGGATGCACTGGGCCAGGGACAGACTGATTTGCATATAGCCAGGTTCTGAGCTGGGATGGGGCAGTGAGATAAATAACGGTGATGGATCAAGCCCTGATCTTTGGACTGGGTAAGAGTGGTCTGTTTAACTCAGACACTCTGTTCATCACCACCCCCTTTTCTAAATTGTTTTTGGCCACTATAGGTGTGGCAGGGTATACTCAGACATGAGTCCCTTTCTCACTGCTCCATCAGGATTCAAGCAAGCCGGGCCGAAGAAGGCTGAAATGCCAGAAACCGGTCCCCGGTAGCTTGTCTCCTTTCTGGTGAAGAATTGGCTTGGTAGTTTAGTCTGCCCTGTTCCCATGATGCACTGGGCCAGGGACAGACTGATTTGCATATAGCCAGGTTCTGAGCTGGGATGGGGCAGTGAGATAAATAACGGTGATGGATCAAGCCCTGATCTTTGGACTGGGTAAGAGTGGTCTGTTTAACTCAGACACTCTGTTCATCACCACCCCCTTTTCTAAACAGGTTGCGTGCGTGGCCTGTCGGTTTGGGGGCGGTGCCCTGGGCTGGGGGCCACCAGGAGTCGTCCCAGGCGGAGGGTGATGGTCCAAGGATGAGGACTTCAGTCTTGTCTGAGTTCAGTTTCAAGCGGCTGTTCTTCATCCACTTGGCGACGTCTTTCATCCCTACGTGGAGGCTGGTTCTGGCGGTGTCGGGGTCTCTGGTGAGGGAGAGGATCAGCTGGGTGTCGTCGGCGTAGGAGATGATGTTGAGGTTGTGTTGGCGTGCGATGGCTGCGAGAGGTCTCATGTAGACGTTGAAGAGGGTGGGGCTGAGTGATGATCCTTGCGGGACGCCGCAGATGACTTCAGTGGCCTCGGAACGAAACGGGGGGAGGCGGGCTCTCTGTGTTCTTCCAGCGAGGAACGAGATGATCCACTTCAATGCCTTCTCTTGGATGCCGGTGTTGCTGAGGCGTTGGACTAGGGTGCGGTGGCAGACAGTGTCGAACGCGGCGGAGAGGTCCAGGAGAATGAGTGCCGTTGTTTCCCCGTTGTCGAGAAGGGCTCGGATGTCGTCGGTGGCTGCGATGAGGGCGGTCTCGGTGCTGTGGTTGGCTCTGAAACCGGACTGCGAGGGGTCGAGGGATCCATTCGTCTCGAGGAAGGCGGCAAGCTGTCTGTTGGCGATCTTCTCAATGACTTTGGCAGGAAAAGGGAGGAGCGAGATGGGGCGGAAGTTTTTAAGGTCGGTGAGGTCCGCTGTTGGTTTCTTCAGTAGGGCGCTGAGCTCGGCGTGCTTCCAGCTCTCCGGGAAGGTGGCGGTGTCTAAGGAGGTGTTGATGACGTCTCGGAGTTGGGGTGCGATGGTGGAGTCGGCCTTGTTGCAGACGTGGTGGGGGCAGGAGTCAGTCGGAGATTCGGAGTGGATGGTGTTCATCGTGTGGGCTGTGTCTTTGGTGGTCACTGCGGTCCAGGTGCGGAGGGTCGTGGCGGGGTGCGTTGGTTCGACGGTAGGGTGCGAGGATGGTGTGCCGAAGCTGTTGTGGATGTCGGCGATCTTGCGGTGGAAGAATGAGGTGAAGGAGTCACAGAGATCTTGTGAAGGGGTGATGTTGTTGTTGCCGGTGCTGGGGTTGGAGAACTCCTTGACGATGCTGAAGAGTTCCTTGCTGATGTGGGTGTTGTTGTCCAGTCGGTCCTTCAGTGATATCTTCTTGGTGGTGCGGATGATCTGGTGGTGCCTGCGGGTCGCGTGTTTGAGGGTGGTCATGTTGTCGGTGGTCCGGTCGAGGAGCCAGGCTTTCTCGAGGTTGCGGCGGGTCTTCTTGGAATCCTTGAGTTCGTCGGTGAACCAGGGGGCCTTCTTGCTTCTGGGTTTGCTGGGGGGTGTTCTTCAGTGGTGCTTGGTCATCAGCGCAGGCTGTCAGCCACTGCGTGAAGTTGCGTGCTGCTTCGTTGGGGTCTGGTGTGCTGGCAGGTGGGTTCTGGCTGAGGGAGGTGGTGAGCTGGTCCCTTTGAAATTATTTAAAAGTATAGAGGCGCTGGTTTTGGGGCTACTCTGGGGTAGCAAACCGGTGCGCACAGCACATAGCAAGCTAATCAAAAGTTGGTACGACAGAGACATAGCCCTTCCAGACATCCAGTTATATTACTGGGCGGCCACTCTAAAAATAATAAACCAATGGCTGCACACACCCCATACAGAGCCAGCTTTCCAGGCAGACAGATACTGGGGGAGGGAGGAGTCCTCGCTGCACTATGTGATACAAGACACATCTCATTTCTATTAGGCCCTACAGCACACATGGTGGGTATTTGGTATGTAGCCCAGGGTCGCCTTAAATGCAAGGATATTATTACCCAAATGACACCGCTCTGGTGCCCACGACAGCTAGGTAAACTTCGTAACAGTAAGGGCTTCCGGGAATGGGACAAGATTAGCATCTCTACGGTGGGTGACTTATGGAAGAACGGCGCGGTAATACCATTCGAGCAGCTCCAGGCACGGTACGATCTAGCACCCGCTGAACGGTTCAGGCACCTCCAAATTGGTCATGCCTTGGCGTCTGTCCTCTCACCTGGGACTGACGTGCCAGAGTCTACGCCCTTAGAGGATCGCCTACTCACTGAACATATGTCCAAAAAGGCGACCTCTTTCACGTATCGTAAATGAATTAACAATCTGCAGGTTCCAATGGTAAAACTACAACACGACTGGTCTCAGGATATAGGTGAATTCGATGAGGCAGACGGCACTGTCTTCCCCACAGGAGGTTTCAGTTTCCATCCACCGCTTTGCTAACTCCACTAGCCCACCTTTACAACTAAGTCATTTGGGTTTTTCTTCTTTTTTTTTTTACTTGTCTTTGTACTCTCTGTATTATAATATGTATGTTGCCGACTATTTTATTGAACACATGTATTTTTAAACTGGAAATCACCAAAAAAATGAAGAAAATAAGATAAATAAATTCTAAACACTATTCTGTTTACACAACTCATGTTTGGTCTCTATCAATAATGTTTACATGTCACAAATTTTAAGAGAATTTACTGTATGCACCCCCTAGGTTTTGGCTTGTAAATTACTGTTTTTCACTACTGTTCTGTTTTCCAAAAATAAGTTCCCCACAGGAGGTGGCCATACCAGCCAGGCTGCGGCTGGTTCCGCTGAAAATACTCCACAGGGTGTACTACAACAGGGTCACTTTACACACCATGGGAAGGGCCGAAAACCGTCTCTGCCTGAGAGGTTGCGGGGAGGACGGGACCTTTTTCCACACCATATGGCAGTGCCCTGGGATAGAGGCGTACTGGGCCAGGGTTATGAGAACACCCAGATCCCTCCGTTCAAGTGCTAAAAACCTCCTGGTAGTACCTTCTGTAAAAAAAGCCAGGTTAGGAGGGAAAGCCATTTCCCATCTAGGCCCTCGTTTATGGAATGACCTCCCACGTCCTCTCAGACAGTGTCCGGAACATCTCACATTCAGGAAACTGTTCAAAATCTTCCTGTTCTGTGATGTCTAACTGTGCTAAGAATCACCGCCTTCGTAAGCCCGTTTAAGCGCACAGATACCCCTTCGGGGGTCGATTCTAGCGCTATAGAAACATATATAAATAAAATAAATGTTGCAGGTAGTGAACAAATCGGTTGTGCCCGAACCAAGATGCTGCCTGCTGAATATTTGGGAACCCAACGACCTCACCCATCAGGCTCAGGACTGGGTGACACTGGGGCTAATGTATGCCAAACGGAACATAGCCAAGTATTGGGGGTCGAGGGAAGTACCTGTGATTAGTGATTGGTGTAGGGACCTTGATGCTGCAATGTTGACGGAACGAGTTGTGTACCTGAACCGGGGCTGTCCACCGGAAGTGGGGCAAGATCTGGGGATCCTGGAATGAGTATAGGGGTTTTCTGTGCGATCCACCATTGTCTGATGTGGAGGAAGATTCTGACTAGGGGGGAGGGAGTTCGGGGAGGTCCAAGTTTGGGTCAATGTTCAACCAAGTCTGACCTTTGCATCTGCATCTTTATGTTTGTAGTCCAAAATTTTGTAACAACACTGTTGTACACGATGACTATCGTAAGCAATATATGTAATGTATGCCTTTTACATGCCCTGCTAATGTTCTTAATAAAACAATTTTAAAAAAAAAGAAGGTTCACAAAAAAGTCCAGAAGGTGTTGGCAACTTTTGGGACTGAGATTTGATGCAAATTATTATAACTCACTCTCTAGCGCTAGCATTTAATTTCAGTTATCCTTCTACCTTTGGTGAATGTGATTCTTATTTTGGACTAGCTGAGGATGTTTTCGTAAATGGTCAGCTCCATAATTCTTAGCAGAAGCAAAACTATCACAAATGTAGGCCTGTATTTTGGAAACAGGTATAGATTTGGACCCAACTCTGGTTCATGGACACCTACCCTTAACAGAAGGAGATAGCAGGAATAAAAGGTGTCACCCTAAAAAATGTAGAGCCCAAAAACCAACTACCCAAATAGCTAGGACTCCACCCATAAATGTATTTCATGCTCCACTGCTGTCAGTGATATTTTGGCGACCTGGTTGCCTATAACAAGTGTCTGGTTAGAGACACAGTGAACTAGAGCCCAGGGATATATTAAGGGCCCGACTGGTCTTCATGTTTTCTTGGGAGGATTTTTTGTAATAGTGTGTCAGCTCCCTCTATTGAGTCGAAAAGATGCCTTTCCTTTGGGGGCCGTGAAGGTATCTTGAGGTCTGCCAATCATTATCAAGATAATCAGGTGCTGGAGGCACCATGTGACTGGGAACACCCACAATAGTTCCTGGTAGCAGCAACCCCAACCAAGAACTGATCATTTTATGGCTAGGCTTGACGGTGACTTCAACTAGCAATCTTTACAGAACCCTCGGGCCAGAAAGATTGTGGAGAGCAACCACCTCAAGCTTGCTCCAGCAACAGTCTGGGGGTATGAATCACAACTGCGTTCTTGTCCCTTTGGGGCTGAAAAAGGATGACACAGGTATCCTATATGTCCTCCTTCTCTCCTCAGAACAGAGCAGCAAGTTGACACCACTGGATTTACAGACTTAAACTAAGGCACTTTTAAAAATCTTATAACATTTATTGATTAATGTGTTCTAAAGTGCCTAAATATCACCTACCAGTCTCTTCAGTATTGAGCTATTACCTAATAAGGAAATAATAGTGCAGAAAAGAGAAACTTAGAAGCAAGGAAGAGAAAGAAGGAAATCAATTACTGTGGTTGCAGCCTGGTCAAAAATTACATCATACATGAGTCAATAACTCTGTTTAAAAGCCAGAACCTTCCAACTGAGAGAGTAGACCGTTTTATTAGCAGGCTGCATCCAGGAATTGGAGTATAAATTAAAGGGCGGGGTCAAACGTTTTGTTGGGTTGTGGTCAAAATCTCACAGCAATGAGGGTCCTTCACACTCGTCAGTCTTTCCTCGCCAGCCATTGGATGTAGTCAAGAGTATATGTTGTTAACTTTAATAAAAGGGAACTGTTTCATAAAAGATCTGAACCGTCACCCTACAACCCACCTTTGTAATGTTATTGCTTGGGGTCAGGCCCCCTAAAATAAATACTCCTGGCTAGAACCCTGGCTGCATAGTTTTGACAACACTTACAAAAGGTGATGGGATAAATGCTTGCAATAAGTCTAACCATTGGCAATCACTCAGGGTAGCATTCCAACACATTGGTCTTTTGCCCACCCTACCACCTTAGTTTGGACTCTGCCATATGCAAAAGAGTCTTCAACCTGCTCCAATGGGAACAGTCCAGTCCGAACTGCCAAGTCAGGTCCTCCCTGAACATGTACACAAGCAACCCACATAGGTTTTGCCTGAGTAGGCTCATCAGTAGGGTGCAGCTCGGTTCCAGTGGCACAGTGAGCATGGAAACCCCACACTCTGGGCACACACTTGCCACTTAGAGCCGTACATCAAACACACAAAAGTTAATGGGAGGAATGCATGCAATAAGTATAAGCACTGGCAAACGTGCAGACAATATTCCAACCCATTGTTCTTTTTCCTACCATGCCATCTCAGTTTGGGCCCAGCTATATGGAAATCAGTTTTCACCCTGCTCTTATGAGAACAGTCCATTCCGAACTGCCCGTTCAGGTTCTCCCTATCTGCTATACAAACAAAGGGCTGGTTTTGCTCTGATTGAGGTTAGTCAGTCAGGTATAGCTTGGTTCCAGCTGCACGGTGAGCATGGGACCCACATCTGGGCATATGTATGCCACTGAAGGCTGTATCTCAAAAACACCAAGGGTGATTGGAGGAATCCTTGCCGTACATGTGAGTAGTGGCAATTGCTTGGGCAACATTCAAACACATCATCCTTTGGCTCATCAGCTTGGACCCAGTCATATATAAATCAGTCTTTACCCTGTTACAGTAGGAACAGTCCAGCCCAAACGTCAAGGCCAAGTCCTCCCGAACAGGAACACAAGCAACCCAAGACCGGTTTCACCCTGACTGGGGCTTCCCAGTTGGGTTTAGCTTGCCTACTTCCAATTCTTTGTGAATTTCTTTTCAAGATTCATGAAGGGCAAGGGAAACAAAGGGGATGTTTCTGAATCATTTACAGCGCAAGCTTGGGAGTTGGTAACTTTTGAATGCTTTTGAACAGGATTACGTCCACAAAATATTGATACATTAGGGTTAGAATCGCTATTTGGAAGGGATGCCCAAAACACACCTTTTCTAAACAGTGATTCTCAAATAATTTCTAAACCCATTTAGCAAATCCGAAAAGTTTTTAAAAATTGCTAAATGGGCTAGGTACATTTGATAAAGGGTTTGAGCATTGGCAAACTCTCTGATTTGCTGAATATACATGTGGCACAAATACACTAACCTGCTAGGTCAAGTCAAAGGTTTCAGTGATTAAAATATGAGCTCTTCCCCTGGTAGCTATGGCACAGAGCAGCCAGGTGTAACTTAAAGAAAAGTTGTAAAACATTCAGAAGTATCAAAACAGTTAAACAGACAAAGACAACACAAAATGAAAATCCCACTCCAACAAACAAAAACAGAGAAAATGTAATAAGCAAAATTACACTACAATGACTACATTCTAATATGGGGACCCAGAGATACGATTTTTCAAATATTTAAGGTAAAAAGCAACAAGAAAAAGAAAAGCTCCAATGCTAAGATTTGATAACAGTTGACTGGGACTTAGACCTGATTTCAGCCTTAATGCCATGGAGCGCAGGTGAGATACTCCAAGTAGGAGATATTATCTTGGGACTTAGTAGAGCATGGTTGCTGGCTGTATCCAAGGAAGTCCTCTCAAAGTTGTATAGCCATTGGACAAGGTCCCACTGAAGCTGCTGGTTCAGGCAGAAAAAGCTGAGTGGGATAAATTCAAACATTGCACCCATGGAGTCCTCTCATTGGTCGGATACTTTTCACGTCATTACCCCGTCAAGATTTCTACAATGGGACTGAGTCACTTTTTTTGGAGCTCAGAAACCTCCAGTGAGGGCAAGGCAGCAGGCTGTGTCTGATGTGTTTCGAAATTCTGTATACCTTCTCACTGAGGGTCTGCTGAAACAGATTTGCTGCTGAAGAGAAGTTCCACGTGGGAGAACCAACTTTCTTCAGTGCAGCAAAGTCACTCCTTGGCTGGATCGTTTACAGTGTTTGTTACCAGTCCTCTGGAAGCTGGAATGCAGCATTTTTTGTAAGTCCCAACATTTTCAGAGTTGTTAGTGGAAATACAGTTACACACAGACAAAGGTCCCAGAAAAATAGGCACAGCATTCAGGGGTCAAGACTTACCACAGCAAAAGCCGCAAGAATAGTCCTGTCCTGCTGAAAACTGGTGAGATCTTCAGGAAAAAGGCCTGTTGCAGCTTGTAGTGCTCTTGGAGCCATACAGACGGTCAACAAACTGACCCTTGCAATCAACTTCTTTGTCCTGCATACAAGTGGGAGCAGGTCCAGCCCTTCAGGTCTCCCCATAGGTCTCAAACAGCAGGTGTAATCCTTTATCTGCCTTCCACAGGTCTAGAAAGTTTTCTGAGGTGCCTTGGGGTGCCACATGTATGCTTGACATTAGCTAGTTGGTGAGAGTAACTCCTGGCTCCCCCTTAACCAATAGGGTAAATGTTCCCATGGCAGTCCTATCTACTTTTACAGCAGTTCCTGTTTGCCCTACTGTAAACAATCCCACAGTGCACTCTATTCTCAAAATCCAAAACGGAAAACCCCCCTTCCCTTATGGTGAGTATGTGTGCCCATGCAGACATGTGGCCAGGGAAATAAACAGTCTCTTCCTCTGTAGTGACTCAAAACAGGTTTTGGAAGTAGCACTCTTCTCCCTCTGGGTTGGCAGCTAGCGCAAATGGGTGACAAAGGTCTGGTCCTCTCCCCATCTCACCATACATCTATTTTGACAAGACAGGCTGCTTTCAAGTTAATATCAATCCTGGGTCCACCTCAACTGATCTTCATGCCATGGGAAATAATATCTCCCCACACTCAAAATATTGTCTCTGCTCTCAGAGTAGTTTTCACACCTCATTAAGGTCATACACTGGCTGGACAACTTCTTGAGAGCTAATGCAAATTAGACTCTTGAAGCTTCAGGCAGCTAAAAGGTAACTTTCTAAAAGTTACTTTTCCTAAATATTAATTGAAACTCCAAATTCACTACTGAATTGGGCTTTTATTAAATATTAAAAAAGATTGGTTTAATTATGTTTCTAACTGGTCCCAAACCTGAGATTCAGAATTGATATTTAAGACTGTACTCTAGTTTTCTCATAGGACAGCCAGAGGCTTAGACAGTTAAAATAGCTTTTGTGGGCATGTCATTGCAGGAAGAACAAGTTACTTACCTTGGGTAACGATGTATCTGGTAGAGACATATATTAGTAGTCTATTCCTTACCTTACAATTTCTCGCAGGCGTCAGTCTGGATCCGGAGATTTTTCAACAGCAGTGCCCCTGCGTGTCGATGTAGGAAAATGCCCCTTTTTGCATGGTTACCCCCCTATTTTTGCCTGACACATGATGTGCTTTGACTTGGTGCGCCCTGGGTGCTTGCCAATCAGGTTCCCAGGGCCTGTGTTTGTTCTCAAAGCTGTACCTCTGTACCCCAAATTGGCATCTCTCACTACAGGTAGGCCCCTTGTAAAAGGTACCATGTGTACCAAGGGCACTGTGACCAGGGAAGGCCTCTAGGGCTGCAGCACCTATTGTGCCACCCTTAGAAGCCCTGTACCTTAACACCCACCCCCTGACACTGCAGGCTGCATGTTATGGTGCAGAGAAAAGTGAACAGTCAACATGGCACACAGCCCAGTGTACCATACCTGCAATCCACATCCTAGGGCCTAGGTAAGTCACCCATCTAGCAGGATGCACTAGACCCCAGGTAAGGATACAGTGGTTTGAGCCCTGTACCCTCTACAGTATCTAAGTCCATTCTCGGACATTGTAAAGGCAGGAAAGCTGTAAAGAGTATATGGTCTGTCTACCCTGACTATTCCTTCGAGGTCCAACGCCAGCGCTCCTCTTTCCTGGCGGTCAAGAAGGCCCTCCGGGATGAAGGTATCCGTTACTCCCTCCTGTTTCCAGCCCGGCTACGGATTATGATGGAGGGCAACTCCTCCTTTTACAATACCCCTGAGGAAGTATAGGACTGGTTGGAGGCTTATAAGGCCGGGACGGGCGCTCGCCCGAAGACTGGGGAGAAGCAGGACATTGCACCGAAAGCTAGGCGGAGCAGGAAGAAAAGGAGACAACCAGCGGTCAGTCGAGTGCCCGTGTCGCAGACTGAACTGGAGCGCAAGGAGGCCCTCAGAGCGGTCTCTACTATTTCCAGGGCAGTGACGTCCACGTCGGCAGCTGACTTGGGCTCTCGTAGGGGATCCGAGGATGCGACATCTGAGGGCTCGAGGGGTGGTGACCCGGCTCTACCACATGTCACGCCAAGAACTGCGGATGGCCTTCTTGATGAGTGATCCTTGTACCTTGTTCACTGTAGTATGGTAAATGCATGTGTGATTCACGATGTGGGGGGGGGGGAAGGGGGGAATGTCCACTCCGTGGTAATTGAGATTTGATGGGCCGACAGTAACTGTGCTTAGTGGGTCCTAACGTTGGCTGCCTGGGGGGTGGAACATCAGGGGAGTTATGTGGGAGGTTGGGTTATAAACACTCTTGAGACTCGCTGACCACGCTGTTGAGGTGCTGACCCCCCCGATCTCACACTTGCTGTGAGACTCTGGTGGCGACCAGAGACTTTCTTTATTTGGTGTTTTGAATTTGGATGGGTCCCTACAGTTTAGTGCCTGTTCTGGGGTTGGGCGGGAAGTGGGATTGTTGGGTTGTTTGGGGATTGGGAATCCGGGGAAATGTCAGTGTGCCAGGAGTTTTACCAATGACTCGAAATATAAGTGTACTTTTGAATGGGGACCCTACCCGATCTAAAATGTGTAACTTGGAATGTACGGGGACTGAACTCCATGCTGAAACGACACAAAGTGCATGCCTATCTTGTTCGCAGAGGGATCCAAGTGGCTTTTATACAAGAAACACATGTTGACCAATCGGAAGGGCGGGCCTTGCAGCGCAGGTGGCGGGGCCAACTGTTTTATACTAACTATTCGGCCTTTGCACGGGGAGTTTTAATCTGGATGAGAGCGGGGGTCCCGTTTCAGCCCTTGGTGACACTGGTGGATCCTGATGGGAGGTTTGTGGCTGTGCAGGGCAGGCTTGATGGGAGGGATTTGACGCTTTGCAGTGTTTACGCCCCGAACGTAGAGCAGTCGGTCTTTTTTGCGCGATTGCGGGGAAATTGGTGACAGTCTTAGCGGGCACGGTCCTCCTTGAATGAGATTTTAACTCAGTGACGGATGTGGAGTTGGGCAGATCGCACCCACCGCTAGCGCAGTCTGCAGTCCATAGAACAGCAAAGGGGAGACGGGACTGGCAATGTATGTGGGGATTGGTTGATGCCTGGCGAACGCAACACCCCGCAGAGAGGGATTATTCCTTTTATTGCCACCCACACGATCTGCATGTCCGGCTTGACGGCATCCTCTGCTCGCCAGATGTTCAGGGTCTGGTCCGCCACAGCGAGTATTTGGCGAGAACGATCTCTGACCATAATCCTTGTTTGGTGGTGGTCCGGTCGACCCGGCAGCGCCAGGCTATTCCCACATGGCGGTTGAACCCACTGGCGTTGGAAGATTCTGCCTTTAAGACCTCGGTACTGGTCAGCGTGGAGGGCTACTTTGCCGCAAATGAGGGTACAGCATCGAGTAGTGCCCTTGAATGGGACACCTTTAAGGCGATGATTATCGGAGTTTGTATCTCTGGCACGCCGGGGTCCCCGCAAGACCCTCCTGCAGGACCTCGCACAGAGCGAGGATCGGTTACGTTCCGCAGAGCGGACTAGCCATGGAGATCCAGAGGCTCACAGGACCGTTTCGGCCGCTCGCGAGGAGGTCGCGGTACAGATGGAAAAACTCCGATGCTTCGACCGTAGGGAATATCTTGTTCGGGCTCACGCTGAGCGCGACAAAGTGGGCTCTCTACTGGCTTGGCTGGCCAACCCTGCGGCTCGTGGCACCCCGATCTTGACCTTATCTGCGGCAGAGGGGCGCTTGGTTTACACCCAGAATGAGATCAACGTTCAGTTCTTCGATTATTATGAACATCTGTACAGGAGCACGATGTCAAATGCGCCTGAGGAACTGGATGACTTCCTGGCTGCCGCACAGCTGCCGCGTCTTGATCCGGGCCAAGTGGACAAGCTAGGTGGTGAGATTTCCGTGGGGGAAATATGCCATTAAACACATAGCTCGCCGCAAGACTCCTGGCGTGGATGGCCTGCCGATTGAGTTTTACGCGGCTTATGTCGACGTATTGACCCCGCGGTTGCACGCTGTTTATAGGGAGGCCTGGGACACCAGAGTTCTACCCGCGACCGCCCGGGAGGCCATCATAATATCCCTATTGAAGCGAGGGGGAGATGCCAGCTCTCGCTCGGCCTATCGCCCCCTGTCTATGCTCATGACTGATTACAAAATCCTGAGCAAGATCCTCGCGACGCGACTACTTGTCCATATGCGGACATTGGTTCACCCGGATCAGGCGGGCTTCATTCCTCAGCGCACCACCGCCACTTGTGTACGTCGGCTGCTGCGGGTTATGGGAGGAGATTTCGGAGGGCTCCCGGAGGCCGCAGTGCTCTCGATTGATATAGAGAAGGCCTTCGACAGTGTGTAGTGGCCATACATGTTCCAGGTTTCGGTGGTGTTTGGCTTGGGAGAACGATTTGTGAAATGGACTGCTTTGCTTTACAATATAGCCACGGCTAGAGTAAAAACGGGAGCCACGATATCAGCTGCGTACCGCGTTGGCCATGGGACACGCCCGGGAAAGCTCATTATCCCCCTTGTTGTTCGCACTGGCCATGGAGCCGCTGGCGGCTCACGCTCGGATGGGATGGACTTACGAGGGCCTGGTGCTGAGGGGCGAATCCCACTACATCTCTCTATACACAGATGATTTGTTGATGTTTTTGGCGAATACTGACGGCTCACTTCATGAAGCCAAATGCCTCCTTCTTGACTTTGGCAGTCTCTCGGGACTGCGGGTCAATTGGGGGAAGTCCTGCCTTTTCCCGGTGGCCCCGAGGGAGTGTGAGACCCAGATGGAGGGGAACCTTCACTGGGAACACCATTGCCTCCCCTATTTGGGCACTCAGGGCTACCACTCTCACTTAGACTTGCTGGAAGGCAACGTAAATAGGGCGATTAGGAACTTACAGAGTTCCATGGGGTACTGGTGAGCCCTACATTTGTCAGCAGCAGGACGGGTGGCGTTGCTGAAGATGATTGCTCTTCCTCATTTATTGTACTTGTTTCGCACCCTGCCGGTGTGGATACCGGTGTTGATCTTTCACAAACTCTGATCCCTAACCACAGGGTTTATCTGGGGATCGGGCAGGCGTCGTGTCGCTCTGACTACTTTGATGCGCCCCAGGGCTGATGGGGGGTTGGCAGTCCCGGATTTCGAATGGTACTACCTAGCGGCGCAGCTACAATGGCTGACTGAAGCAGTGGCACAGGAGTTTCGCGGGCCGGAGTGGCTGCAGGGTAGACTGTTTCCTAGACATGTCATCTCCTTCATAATACTGGGCCAGAAGCTCGATTTAGACTAACTCACTCTCGAGGAGCGCACTCTCCGTCTGTGTTGGCTCCGGAGTCACAAGCGCTCAGGTACCACTCACCCGTATGCCCCGGAGATTCCCTTGGGGATGTGTACAGCCCTCCCACATGGTGGGGATTGGACGGCGTTGGCAACTTGGGAGGAACTTGGGCTGCATTTGATTGGGGACCTCTATGGCGACGGGGCGCTGCTGACTTTTCAGGAGCTGCAAGACACCTAAGGCCTCCCGCAGGGGGATTACTTGCTGCATACCGCCCTAGTAGCCAGTATTCAGAAACACTGGAGTGGGGGGCTCACTGAGCCGCCGATTTCCCTGGGTTGCCAATATGTGGTCATGGCAGCTGGTACTTTCAAGGCAGTTACATGTCTTTTCCGGAGGCTTTCGACGGAGACCATGGGCTGCGAGGCAAATGGGAGCTGGATGTTGGGAGGCCCATCCCTGAGACAACGTGGCCTCAGTTGGTTCGACGCACCTGGAAGGGCACACGGAATGCCAGGCTCCAGTTAGTCCCGTTTTTCACGCTTCATCGAGCGTATTTGACACCTGTTAAGATCTTGCAATATTTTGGGGGCGCCACGTCACTCTGTCCGAGATGTAGAATGGATGGGGCTGATTTCGCTCACATGTTTTGGTCCTGCGCAGGACTGGCAGGTTACTGGAATCCGGTGGTGGCTTGTTTGAATACTGTCACGGACCGGCAGATAGAAGTAGACAAGGGCATTTGCTTGTTGCTCTGGTTTCCACACAACCCCCGGACGAAAGTCACTAGCAAGTTCTATGACCTGGGCTTGATATTGGCTAAGAGGGAACTCACCATGCACTGAAAATCGAGCCAGCGCCCTAGTTATTTGCGATGGAAAGCGAATCTTCTGCGCTGGGCACGAGCGTAGAGCACTCTCCGACTGCAACAGGCCAGGCGCTTAGATAATGACAAGGACCTGGAAGTGGCCAGAGCGTGGGAGGCATTGGTGACAGAGCTTCAGCGACCAGCGGATAGTTCAGGCGAGGAGGAGTAGGAAGTAGCATAGGGCTGGCAATTGGGTGGGTAGACCGCTGTCACAGAAGAAACAATAATGGCGCACGTATAGAGTGAACACTGGGAAGCTGGCCCCCTGACACTACTTGACATGACAAGACACACTGCTGGAAAGGGGGTACCCATGGTTATTGTACGTGTCTAGGTTGATCAGAGGTGCACAGGCAGGGGTGGGGAGGGCTGAAGGGGGGAGCGCGTTGGGGGTTTCGTTCATGAGTACCATTGACTGTGATACATTCTGGAATTGACAAGAATTGATGTATTGTACTACATAATATACCCTTTGGATAAAACTGCCAATAAAAATTGTGCTTACAAAAAAATATATATATATGGTCTGGGAGTTGGTCATTACGAACTCCACGGCTCCATAATAGCTTTACTGAAAACTGGGAAGTTTGGTAGCAAACTTCTCAGCACATTAAACACACACTGATGTCAGTGTGGGAGTTAATGTAAGATGCAGACAGAGAGCATCTTAGAAATGCCTCTGAAAAACGACCAGCCCTGGTGTGGTTCCTAAGTGGCTGCCCGCATTTTGCCACCACCAGACAGGTTTCTGGACCCTTGGGTAGAGAGCCTTCACTCTCTGGGTCCAGAAACAAAGCCCATCCTGGGCAGAGGTATCATGCCGCCTCCCCCAGGATGGGTTGAGTCCAGGAGAAGGGAAGCTTCAAAGGCCTGCCACCTTTGTAAGTGGTCCGTGCCTTTTGCTGCCCCCAGCAACAGTCTCCCACTGGTTCTGACCCCCACTTTGGGTGGGAGAATCAGCAGGAAAACCGAGCTAGGAGGAGAGGTGTGCCCAGCTTTGCCAACCCCACCCCTCAGGTGGGGGAGGCAAGGTGAAGCTCACATCTCAGTCCCCTCTATCTGGTAGATGAGGGGGCCAACCAATTAGGAAGAGGCTCATACCCCCTCCCACTGGAGAGTGGCATAATAGGGGGTGTACCCACATGAGGAAGGGACCCATTGGTCCAGACCTACACAACCCTTATAATGTCCCTAAATTCAGTATTTACGGGCGACCCTAGCCTTCTCCTCCTCAGATTCGACTAAAAAAGAACAAGGACCAAATAGCCGTGCTGAACCAGGAAGAAGAGGACACCTACTGCTTTGGCCCCAGCCCTACCAGCCTGTCCCGACTTTAACCTGCCTACTGCAAGAACCCAGCGAGTCCAGCAGCCAGCAACCCTCAGAGCCCAGAGGACCTACCCTACACTCATCTAACAGACTCTGTCTTCAGTGAACACCGGATTTTCTCAATCCAAGACTCACCCACAGAATCAGTCAGTCAGTCAGTCAAGCTTTATTTCGATATAAATATCATAAAAGCAATACGAAAATGTTTCAAGGTGGAATATAATTCATCACGTCATAATGGATAAAAACTTACAATACAATTCTCCTTGTTCAATAAAAATTACAGCTTTTTGCAATGTTTTAAAAATCATTTTGATTAAAAACGGTTTAAAACAATAAAAAGCAATTACATTTAAAATGTAAAATATTCGTTATCTGGATCAATCAATCAATCAAAACACTTGTATATCGCGCTACTCACCCGGAAGGGTCTCAAGGCGCTTGGGGAAAGGGGGCCGCTACTGCTCGAACAGCCAGGTCTTGAGTTATCTCCTGAAGGCGAGGTTGTCCTGGATCAGACGAAGGTGGATGGGGTGGGAGTTCCATGTCTTGGCCGCCAGGTGGGAGAAGGATCTGCCTCCGGCGGTGGCTCTTCGGATGCGTGGTACGGCGGCGAGGGCGAGGCTGGCGGACCGTAGCTGGCGGGTAGGCGTGTGGAAGGTCAGGTAGTCATTGAGGTACTTGGGGCCCAGGTCGTGGAGAGCCTTGTGTGCGTGGGTGAGGAGCCTGAAGGTGATCATCTTGTTGACGGGGAGCCAGTGCAGGTTCCTCAGGTGGCTGGAGATGTGGCTGCGTCGAGGGATGTTCAGGATAAGTCGGGCTGAAGCGTTCTAGATGCGTTGTAGTCTTTTCTGTAGCTTAGCTGTGGTTCCGGCGTAGAGGGTGTTTCCGTAGTCCAGCCGGCTGGTGACGAGGGCCTGGGTGACCGTCTTCCTGGTTTCGATCGGGATCCATCGGAAGATCTTGCGGAGCATGCGGAGGGTGTGAAAGCAAGAAGAGGAGACGGCGTTGACTTGTCTGGTCATCGAGAGGGAGGAGTCCAGGATGAAGCCCAGGTTGCGTGCGTGGCCTGTCGGTTTGGGGGCGTTGCCCTGGGCTGGGGGCCACCAGGAGTCGTCCCAGGCGGAGGGTGATGGTCCAAGGATGAGGACTTCAGTCTTGTCTGAGTTCAGTTTCAAGCGGCTGTTCTTCATCCACTTGGCGACGTCTTTCATTCCTACGTGGAGGCTGGTTCTGGCGGTGTCGGGGTCTCTGGTGAGGGAGAGGATCAGCTGGGTGTCGTCGGCGTAGGAGATGATGTTGAGGTTGTGTTGGCGTGCGATGGCTGCGAGAGGTCTCATGTAGACGTTGAAGAGGGTGGGGCTGAGTGATGATCCTTGCGGGACGCCGCAGATGACTTCAGTGGCCTCGGAACGAAACGGGGGGAGGCGGGCTCTCTGTGTTCTTCCAGCGAGGAACGAGATGATCCACTTCAATGCCTTCTCTTGGATGCTGGTGTTGCTGAGGCGTTGGACTAGGGTGCGGTGGCAGACAGTGTCGAACGCGGCGGAGAGGTCCAGGAGAATGAGTGCCGTTGTTTCCCTGTTGTCAAGAAGGGCTCGGATGTCGTCGGTGGCTGCGATGAGGGCGGTCTCGGTGCTGTGGTTGGCTCTGAAACCGGACTGCGAGGGGTCGAGGGATCCATTCGTCTCGAGGAAGGCGGCAAGCTGTCTGTTGGCGATCTTCTCAATGACTTTGGCAGGAAAAGGGAGGAGCGAGATGGGGCGGAAGTTTTTAAGGTCGGTGAGGTCCGCTGTTGGTTTCTTCAGTAGGGCGCTGAGCTCGGCGTGCTTCCAGCTCTCCGGGAAGGTGGCGGTGTCGAAGGAGGTGTTGATGACGTCTCGGAGTTGGGGTGCGATGGTGGAGTCGGCCTTGTTGCAGACGTGGTGGGGGCAGGGGTCAGTCGGAGATCCGGAGTGGATGGTGTTCATCGTGTGGGCTGTGTCTTGGGTGGTCACTGCGGTCCAGGTGCGGAGGGTCGTGGCGGGGTGCGTTGGTTCGACGGTAGGGTGCGAGGATGGTGTGCCGAAGCTGTTGTGGATGTCGGCGATCTTGCGGTGGAAGAATGAGGTGAAGGAGTCACATAGATCTTGTGAAGGGGTGATGTTGTTGTTGCCGGTGCTGGGGTTGGAGAACTCCTTGACGATGCTGAAGAGTTCCTTGCTGATGTGGGTGTTGTTGTCCAGTCTGTCCTTCAGTGATATCTTCTTGGTGGTGCGGATGATCTGGTGGTGCCTGCGGGTCGCGTGTTTGAGGGTGGTCATGTTGTCGGTGGTCGGGTCGAGGAGCCAGGCTTTCTCGAGGTTGCGGCGGGTCTTCTTGGAATCCTTGAGTTCGTCGGTGAACCAGGGGGCCTTCTTGCTTCTGGGTTTGCTGGGGGGTGTTCTTCAGTGGTGCTTGGTCATCAGCGCAGGCTGTCAGCCACTGCGTGAAGTTGCGTGCTGCTTCGTTGGGGTCCGGTGTACTGGCAGGTGGGTTCTGGCTGAGGGAGGTGGTGAGCTGGTCGGCGGTGATCTTGCTCCATCTTCTGTGAGGAGCCTATTGCGGGTGGTGGTGGGTGGTGGTTTTTCTGAAGCTGAAGTGGACGCAGCTGTGGTCGGTCCAGTGGAGTCCGGTGGAGTGGCTGAAGGCGATGTGCTTGCTGGATGAGAAGACGGGGTCAAGCGTGTGGCCGGCGTAGTGGGTGGGGGTGTTGACCAGTTGCTTGAGTCTGAGGTTTGCGAGGTTGTCCAGCAGGGCGGCGGTGTTGCGGTCCTTGTTGTTCTCCAGGTGGAAGTTGAGGTCCCCTAGGAGGATGTAGTCGGCGGAGGGGAGGGCGTGTGGGCTGATGAAGTCTGTGATGTCTTCGCTGAATTGTGTGCGTGGTCCCGGGGGTCTGTAGATGAGGCTGCCTCTGAGGGTCGTCTTTGGGTCGGTGTGAATCTGGAAGTGGAGGTGTTCAGCGGCGGTGAAGGTGTCGTCGGCGTTGGTCGTGATGCGGATGGATCAAGTTATAGCATTAGGAACTTCAGTTGTGCAATGTTCATACTCTTAATCAGTTTTGGGAAGCCCTTTGTATAGCCCTAAGCCTGATTAACCAGGCTCGTCCAAAAAACTTGGTAACACCACAAACATATAAAGTTCTCGGGTCTGTTCTTAGTATACGTGGGCAACTCGATGGTTGGGAGGGCCTAGTTGCTTACAGATTGGCACAAGCCAGCAAGACCTAGCAATAGCGTAAGTAGGGCAAGCAAACATGAAATGTGCAATACTCTCTTTAGAGCTCCCGCAAGATGGGCATTCTGTGGCGATCTGATTGAAGGAATGCCACTTCACAGTAAATTTGAAGACTGGGATTGTGCCAAATCTGAATTGGGTGTATAGAGCCCTATCCCTTGAGGTCTGGATCACATCCAGATATGGTTTGAGGGCTCTAGATGATTTATTTTGGAGGAACTCTTCCATAAGCATTCCTGAATTTGGGTTGCTGAGATCTCTGGTGTCTATCCAATCCCAATAAATACGTTTCAGCTCTACTATGCTCGGCGGGCTTTGGGAATCCCATGACTCTTTGAGACCCAGGGTTATCAGCAAAGCCTTGACATTTGAGATCCATTTTAAATTCTTGCCAGTGTCCAACCCCATTACTTCAGTGAAGGCTTCAGCATAGTTGGTAATTTCGGGAGTACGCTTGAGGTGTGCCCAGTACAGCAGGGGGCGAAGTTTGGCCAGGTATTTGATGTGGCGCCTACCCAGATCGTATAACAAGGGGGTTAAGAGTGTTCCCTGTGTTAACATAATGAGATCCCTAAAAGATCAGACATTGGTCTGATCTACCAATGTCATAGAGATTATCAAAACCCCATAGTTCGGCACCGTAGAGGGCCGAAATGACTGTCTTGGCTCAATACACAATGAGTGCCGGGGCAATAGGTCTGCTATATGACGAGCAGTGTTCTTTGTTCAATACCCCAGCCACGCGATTATGGTTCAAGAGCATTTTATCCAGATGGAATTTCCATTGCACTTTGTCAGAAAGGCGTATCCCAAGGTAGTCGAAGGTCGTGACTCTCTTGAGAAAAGTTCCATTTAAAGTGATGTTATTCTTGAAGGATTTGTGGGGGTTAAGAGTCATAAATGTTGTTTTAGATGTATTTATGACTAGTCCCCAAGTATTACAGAAAGGTTGGAACCTAGTTAGGAGCTTCTGGAGGCCTGCCGGGGTCTTTGAGATCAGCAGTGTGTTGTCAGCAAAAAGGAGAGTTGGTACCTTATTACCTGCCAGGGTCGGGGCATCTGCTGGTACTTCTTGCAGAAATCTAACCACCCCACCGCAAACATATAAAGTTCTCGGGTCTGTTCTTAGTATACGTGGGCAGCTCGATGGTTGGGAGGGCCTAGTTGCTTACAGATTGGCACAAGCCAGCAAGACCTAGCACTACCGTAAGTAGGGCAAGCAAACATGAAATGTGCAATACTCTCTTTAGAGCTCCCGCAAGATGGGCATTCTGTGGGGATCTGATTGAAGGAATGCCACTTCACAGTAAATTTGAAGACTGGGATTGTGCCAAATCTGAATTGGGTGTATAGAGCCCTATCCCTTGAGGTCTGGATCACATCCAGATATGGTTTGAGGGCTCTAGATGATTTATTTTGAAGGTACTCTTCCGTAAGCCTTCCTGAATTTGGGTTGCTGAGATCTCTGGTGTCTATCCAATCCCAATAAATATGTTTCAGCTCTACTTTGCTCAGCGGGCTTTGGGAATCCCATGACTTTTTGAGACCCAGCGTTATCAGCAAAGCCTTGACATTTGAGATCCATTTTATATTCTTGCCAGTGTCCAACCCCATTACTTCAGTGAAGGCTTCAGCATAGTTGGTAAGTTCGGGAGTACGCCTGAGGCGTGCCCAGTACAGCAGGGGGCGAAGTTTGGCCAGGTATTTGATGTGGCGCCTACCCAGATCGTATAACAAGGGGGTTAAGAGTGTTCCCTGTTTAACATAATGAGATCCCTAAAAGATCAGACATTGGTCTGATCTACCAATGTCATAGAGATTATCAAAACTCCATAGTTCGGCACCGTAGAGGGCCGAAATGACTGTCTTGGCTCAATACACAATGAGTGCTGGGGCAATAGGTCTGCTATATGACGAGCAGTGTTCTTTGTTCAATGCCCCAGCCACGCGATTATGGTTCAAGAGCATTTTATCCAGATGGAATTTTCATTGCACTTTGTCAGAAGGGCGTATCCCAAGGTAGTCGAAGGTCGTGACTCTCTTGAGAAACGTTCCATCTAACGTGATGTTATTCTTGAAGGATTTGTGGGGGTTAAGAGTCATAAATGTTGTTTTAGATGTATTTATGACTAGTCCCCAAGTATTACAGAAAAGTTGGAACCTATTCAGGAGCTTCTGGAGGCCTGCCGGGGTCTTTGAGATCAGCAGTGTGTTGTCAGCAAAAAGGAGAGTTGGTACCTTATTACCTGCCAGGGTCGGGGCATCTGCTGGTACTTCTTGCAGAAATCTAACCACCCCGTTCACATATAAGAAGAACAGGGTGGATTCCATCACACAACCCTGGCGTGCTCCCCTGTTTACTGGGATCTTGTCATTAAGCTGTCCCTGGGACCCCCATCTTATCTGCGCATAATTGCCATTGTGTAGCCTTACAAGGAGGTTAAGGATCATTGGAGGGATACCCATGCCTTTCAATGTTTGGCATAGCTTGTCCCTGGGAAACAGGTCGAAGGCAGTCTTCAGAAAGATAAAGGCGACATAGAGACTGCCCTTACCAGTGCCACCACCTTCCAATGGATCATGAGAAGCCTGAAGACCTGGTCCACCGTTCCTGTATTGGTCCGGAAGCCCGCCTGGTATTGAGAAAGAATATCCTCCTCCTCAGCCCACAATTGGATCCTCTGCAATATGACCCTGCCAACTGACTTCTGCATTGCATCTATAAGCTGATTGGCCTGTAGTTGGAAGGGTCCTCTCTAGCCCCCTTTGTATAAATTGGGACTACCTCAGCTCCCTTCCATGAGTGTGGGACTGGGCATCCTCCAGAGATGAAATTAATGAGAAGGAGAACATACTCGGCCCAATTGTCCCGGTCAGCGAGGAACAGGTCCCTGGGAAGACCATCAGGTCCTGGGGCTTTGGCGGGCACTATCTTTCTTATGGCTGACTCGACTTCTTTTAATGTAAATGGGTCGCGGTCGCCCTCTCAAAAGTTAATAAGGGTTGAGCGGGTTGGGCTTCCGCATTTGGGCTATTAGTCTCAGAATATAAGTTACGAAAACGGTCATGCCAGACCTGAGATGTTATGTGATTAGGAATTTGTTCTGACTCACCCTTGTTTACCTGTCTGACCAATGACCAGAAAAGATTAGTGTCCCTTGCTAGGCTGACCTTTTTAAGATCGTCCCATCGGCTTTCGTCCCAGTATAACTTTGCTTGGTGCTGCGTCTCTCTATATTCTTGTCTTGCAACTTTAATAGCTGGGCTATTCTTAGCTCTAATCGCAATTACCAAAGCCTTCCGTTTTAGTCAGCACTCTTTTGTGTACCATGTTTGGCCTCTTCTGGTTTGTACGCCAAATTTAGTGGGCCTTTTTGGTGCATGAAAATGAATACAGATTTCTTCAATGGTGTGTGAATGTATGCTAAGAGCATGAGTTGGCCCTACTGCTATTCCTTCTCTTAACTTGTTTGTATTTTGATAAAGAACTTGCCTAATGGCCTCCGTTTTTGCTTCGTCTAAAGCAACCTTATGCCATTTCAAGGCTCTTCTAGAGTTTGAGGGTGTCACCTCTTTGGTCACAGAGTGGATTTAATTGGGTGGTGTAGAACAAGATAGTGTCCAGGGGAACCTCAGTGACATGCAAAGGGGATTATGATCACTGTCAGTAGTGTTGCCCACCTCCATATCTAAAACAAATCCACTAAGATGTAGTCGATGCAGGATGGACTAGTTACTCTGTTATAGGTGAATGACCCTTGAGCATCAGATCTAGTCCTGCCATTCACTGCCCTTAATCCGTATTCCAGGGTGAGTGCATATAGTTGGATAGCAAACTGTGTCCATCGTTTTACTGGGGGTATGGATAATGGGGGGACACCCCAATTATTATCTTCCTCCTTTATCCCAACTATATCTTCTGCACTGAGGGGCTCAAAGGTGCTGTTAAAATCACCTGCGACTGTAACTCTAGAGTGGGACAAACAATCTGATAGACCTTGTTTGAGTAGCATGAGAACAGGTGAGGTTTTGCCCCCTCTTGTCCCCCTTATTTAAACATTAAATAGATCAAACATAATCCCCCCCAGGCTCTTGATGGTGAGCCTCATGATGTCTGGGCTCAAGGATTGACAGATGAAAGTACTACAGTTGAGGGCAATGTTAACCCATATAATCAATTCTCCTGAAGGACGACCCCTCCCATTGGTGGTAGCAGGTGTGTGATAACAGCTGAAGCCCCGTTTGTATAGAGGAGCCACGCTCCATGTTTCCTGGAAAACCCAGATATTGTAGCCCTCTACCAAGTCCTTCCAATGGGGTAGTGATAACTTGTTACTAAGGCCAGCAACATTTGATGATATGATTTTTAGCTGGCGATTAGTAGACAAGTCATGGGTTAAAGCTGTGATCGGTATCTGCTGAGGCTTTGGGTCGTCTGGATGAATTAGGTCCATAAGTAATGGGAGGGCATGTGGTTGCTGCACTGCCCGAATCTCATTTAATGGTCAATCGTTGGCTTCTAGGGATGAGAATCCTCTTATCATCCCTGTCTGATGTTTATCGCTAGATATTTCTAAAGGTGAGACTAGTGGGAATCGCTTTGGCTGTATTGATGATGAATCAGGGGAGCAGGTGCGAAACTCAAGCGGAACAAGATTTTCTGCCAAGATGGTACTTGTCAGTGTGAGCTCAATGTGGTCTTGTGTTTGTGTGCGTGCCGTGTATCTCCTTGCCCTGATAATATCCTCCTGAATGAGTGAACGACATCTCCTGACATAACGAATCCAGTGTATTGACTTATTTATTAGTGACTCCTCACTTTCTTGACCAGCCGCAATATATCGTTTGGGGACATTGACCATGTAAACTTTGTTCCCTTCTAAATGAGAAGTTGGCGGCGGATGATTCCCTTTTGATGTATTGGTGACCGTTAGATGTATTAATGCTGGTATGTTTTTAGTTACAGTGCGAGAAGCAAAGGTTTGCTGTGGAACTGGATTCCGGAAGCGCGGATTTAAGGGCCTATACTGTCTGCTATATGGAGGGGAAGGAACTATGTCATTCTTTGTAGATAGAGATGCAATTGGTTGTCCGCCTGCTTGGTTTCTTTCGGCCTGAGCAGAAAGAAGAAGTTGCTGTGGGCGTGAACCCTCTACTACCGTGGAGCATGGAGGCTGCTTATAGGCGATGTTACTGGGGGTCAAGTTTTTAATCGTATCGACTAGTTTGTTGATCTTAGCTCTCAGAACCCCTATCTCTTGTCTAAGCAAGGCGACAAGCTGAAATAGCCCTTGAGCTAAAGTGTCAGCCTCCTCGCTACTTGCCGTTTGTGGTTTCGGACGGTGTTGCAGTGATCCTGGGCTCCAGGGTATCAGAGATGTCTGCCAAGACTGCAAACCTTTTTTTGCAATGGATTAAAGATTCTGGTGGGCTGATTCTAGGTGGCAATTTTATGTGAAGCGAAGATATATATTTAGTCTGAAGTTCTATTATTTGTGCCTCCGTGGGTTCATGTGGTGTTTCGTTATTGTGCTTCCTTGTTTTGCTCAGAGGCTGTTTACTAAACATCGAGGGAATGGTGGGTTTATCACGTAAGGTAGGACTATGGGGTGTTGATTGGACATTACTATTTGGTGCAGATGTTTCAGTACCTAGGATATCTTCACACTCGTAAATGAAGGTATCAATCCTGTCCATCACACAATTGTTTGCAGCACCTTTGTTTGACCTTTTAGCTTTCTTCCCAGTCCCTTCCCCCACCTGCAAGCCACTATTTGCACCCAGACCCTCCACTGACTTCCTTTTGCCCATGCTATAGCCAAGTTGGAATTACTGTGGCTCACAAAGGGAACATTTTACAATATGCTCCTAGGTTGTACAGCTCGCCAGATGGAAGGTTAAGTGACTGTTTGGCTCAATTTCCCACAAAGAAGAACACAATGAGCACAGGAGGAAGTCAAAGTCACAGGGCACAGTACCTTTAGTTCATCCGGTGGAAGCAACACAGTCCTCTAGTGGATGGAAGGGGGGTGTCCCAGTCCAGCCTTCTCCGGGTAAGTGCGGACCCGTCCAGGCGACTCCGTGTTTCTGGACCACTCTGCACCCGACGCCCACGGCCCGAGTTCGAGTGGCCCAACACCACGAGGAGGTCTCCCCAGCGATCCTGACCTGGGATCTAGTGATCCCCGACCTCCCTTAAGCTTCAAGACGACACCTACTGCCTCAACCTGAAGGCCCCCTTAGCCCCATTGGCTAACATTGGGGTTCAGCACCCAGCCACCCCAGTGCCCTGGAGGTGCAACTTGAGTGCTAACCTAGACCTAGGTGAACCTTGGTCCTAACCCCTAAAACTCCCACTCATGAGTAGAGTACTTACCTGTGAAACAGATAACCATTTTCTTCCGTAGGGAAAAATGTTATGTGTTTTTTCCCTAAAATGTTCTAAGTGTTGAACTGATATTTTGTATGAAAAAAAACTTAACTACACTGTAAATCTTTAAAAGTCTTACTTACTGTGTATTGTGAGGCCCACGGCGTGGTATCTATGCATACCACCCGAGAAGTCGATGTAATCTGAAAGTAATCCAAAGTACTCCAAATGCAATTACTGTGTAATTTAAACTGCCTTTTGAACCAATAACAACCTGTAATGATTGCAAATTCAACCACAACTGCATTTCCTTGTAAGGTCTTGCATTTAAGAGAATATTTTACTTACCTGTGTCATGTCCTGCTTGGTTCTAAAAATAAAATATAAGGATACCTTTTTTATACTCACCCATTTGTTCTGGATACTGTCTCTGAGTGTGTGTAATCAGTTCTTGATTGAGTGAATAGAATAAATGTTTAACACACCCTATGAATAAGCCTAATTGCTCGGCCACACTACCACAAACAGAGCTGTTACTACTTACCTAATTTAGCCTTTGCTATACTTCTGGGGACTTGCTGGACTTGGTGTACACTATACCTTACTTTGGTATAGTTTATACAGAGCCAACATCCTACAGTCAGTGGGTAGCGTCCGGCTCGCCATCCTTGGTCAGCGCCATCCGCACCAGGATGATATCACAGGACCTATAAAACTCTGGCCATGCACGCTGACATCAGCTCTTAACACGACTTTCCACGCCAGAAGCACAAAGCCATGAAAGACACTGACCACTAGCACGTCAAAACTAGGGCCCTTTTGGGGAGCCCCTATCCCTAGAAATCAGTTCACAGAGCGGGGAGGATGGGTGGGTGGTAAGGAATCTACAACTAGTTTATGTCTGTACTAGATACATCGTTACCAAAGGTAAGTAACTTGTTCATCTGATAGAGATTATTAGCTGTAGATTCCTTACCTTAGAATAGATACCCCAGCAACACCAACCTAGGAGGAGGGTCTACTAACCAAGATCACACTAGGAAGTCCCGGAGGACTGAACGGGCAAAGTACCCATCCCTGTGGACTTGGCTGTCTAGGCAGTAGTATCTGGCAAACGTTTGCATGGATGCCTATGTCGCTGCATTTCAGATATCAAGGACTGGGACTCCGCATGCTAACGCAGTTGTTGCAGCTGTTGCTCTAGTGGAGTGAGCACACAACCCCTATAGGAGGTTCCTTCTTCGCAAATGGATAGCATATTTAATGAAGAGGCCAACCCATCGGGAGAAGGTCAATTTTTGTACAGCCTAACCTTTTTTGGTGCCCACATAGCCAATGAAGAGTTGATCATCCACCCAGAAGTCTTTCGTACGATCAAGATAAAAAGACAACACACGCTTTAGGGGCCAGACGGTGGAGTCTATCTTCATCCTTGGAGGGATGTAGGGTGGGTAAAAGGTGGGCAGAGTGATGGATTGTTCCACATGAAAGGGAGTGACCACTTTAGGAAGGAATAAAGCTTTCGGTCGAAGCACCACTTTATCCAATGGACAGACAAATAAGGAGGCTTTGAAGACAGAGCCCGAAGCTCGCTAACTCTGCGAGCAAAGGTGATGGCAATAAGGAAAGCAGTTTTAAGAGTGAGAAGTCTGAGATGAAGAGGCTCAAAGGGAGTGCAAATAAGAAAGGTCAAAACTAAATTCAAATTCCACTGGGGCATTTTGAAAGGAGATGGAGGAAACAAGTGAGTAAGGCCTATAAAAAAACGATTTACAATATGGCTGATCTGGAATTCTCAGACAGGCAGAGATGGCTGAAAGATAGCCTTTAAGGGTGCCCAAAGCAGAGCCCTACTGGGCATAGAAAGTATATACAAGAGAACATCTGAAAGAGAGGCAGAAAGGGGATCAACAGCATTTGTTGGGCCAATGCCACAAACTTGATCCATCTGCAGGTGTATACCGATTTAGTGGACGGACGCCTGGCTGCCAAGATGACATCACAGACTTTGGGTGGAAGGTCGAAAGCTGTCATCTGCCGTCGCTTAATCTCCATGCCAGGGGGTGGAGGCTGGATAGGTTTGGGTGAAGAACCGTCCCCTGCTGCTGCGACAGAAGAACCTCCCGAAGGGGCAGTCTGATCGGAGGATCGATAGCCATGTTCAGAAAGTCGGAATGCCAGACTCTTGGTGCCCAATCCGGAGCCACAAGAATGACTTGAGCCTGGTCGTGCTTGATCTTTTTGAGCACTCTGGGAAGAAGTGCTATAGGCAGAAAGGTGCGGGGAGGCCGAAGCTCCACACAGGACGAAAAGCGTCACCGAGCGACGCCGGCTTGGAAACTCCAACGTGCAATACTGCTGACATTGCCCGTTCTCTTCTGAGGCGAAGAGATCTAACCAAGGCTCTCCCCACTGCTGAAAGAGACCTTGCGCACCTCTAGATGGAGATGCCATTCATGATCCTCCCGGTACCGACGGCTGAGTGTGTCCGCGCTGGCGTTCAGAGAACTCGCCATGTGCTGAACCACTAGGGTTATGCCTTGTGTTCCAGCCAAGTCCAGAGGCAAAGAGCCTCCTGACAGGGGTCCAGGACCCCACGACACTGTTTGTTGCAGTACCACATGGCAGTAGTGTTGTCCGTGAACACCTGCACCACTTTACCTTTGAGAGAGGGAAGCAATGTTTTCAGTGCCAGTCTGATCGCCCGGAGCTTCAGAAGGTGGACATGGAGACCCGACTCTGCTGGAGACCAGGCGCCTCTGATCTCTGCCTCTCCTAGGTGGCCGCTTCATCCCAGGAGAGACACATCTTTCACAACTATTAGATCTGGATGGGTAAGGGAGAGGGATCAGCCTCTGAACCAATCTTGGTTCGATAGCCACCACTGTAGTTGTTATGCATTTCCCTAAGACATCCGGACGTAGTCGGAAAGATTCCCCATACGCTGAATCCCTTGGAACCTCAGGTCCCACTGCAGACACTGCATATGCCACCTGGCATGATCCACCAGCAGGATGCAGGAGGCCATGAGGCGCAATGGCCTCATAGTCATTCTCACCGAAATCCAAGATAGAGGCTGAAACATCAGTATCATAGCTGGAACATCACAAACTCCCTGCTCGGGAGAATAGTCCTGAAACTGCACTGTGTCCAGAACCACCCCCATGAAAGGGAGCGTCTGAGAGGCAGTTAGGTGTGACTTTGGCACATTGATAGTGAACCCCACGAGTGCATAATGTTTGCCGTAGTTAGGAGGTGGGAAATGACAGCCAGGGGTGGTGTCACCTTCAACAGCCAGTTGTCGAGATAGAGGAAGACTGTTAGCCCTGATCTGCTCAAATGAGCAGCCACCACCGCCATGACCTTTGTGAACAACCGAGGGGCACTGGTAAGACCAAAGGGGAGCACAGTAAACTAAAAGTGCTTCTGGTCCACCGTGAACCGTAAGTAACATCTGTGGGCTGGCAGGATGGGCATATGGAAATAAGAATCCTGCAAGTTCAATGCTACCATCCAGTCTTCTGAGTCAAAGACATAAAGGGCCTGGGCCATAGTGAGCATCTTGAACTTCTCCTTACGGAGGAAGAAGTTGAGGGTCCAGAGATCTAAGCTAGGATGCTGGCCTTTTTTCCTTCTTGGGCACCAGAAAGTAGTGGGAATAAAAACCACAGAGAACTGCCAAATGATCCTCTGAAACTTGGTCGTAGGAGGGTGGCACAGCAGGAGGGTTAGTCTTGAAGGGGAGGGATTAGCCCCTTCGGACAATCTGCAGAACTCACCTGTCCAACAACATGGATTGCCAGCAGAGGAGGTGATGGTGAATCCTGCCTCCGACTGGCCGTTGATGGGTCTGAAAGCTCAGACTTGGAAGGTTTGGAGGCAGGCGGGAAAGGCTGGGTGCCCCTTCCTTAGCCACGAAAGGCAGACTGAGGGGAACGGGAAATAGCAGTGAAGATCAAGGATCTGGCCGTAGCTGGAGAATTGAAGCGCTCAAGCGCTGAGTCTGCCTTGTTGCCAAAAAGGCAAGTGCCGTTTCCCAGAAAAGCAGAGAGGCGCGGAGGCGTCTCAGAAGGATGCTCCGGGGATGGAGCTTTTGAGCGACAAAGCTCAGAGTCTCACGTCAGCCGACCAATGGGGTGGGAGACGAAGAATGCTTGTGCTTCTTTGACTTCTTCTTGTGCTTACCTGACCATCCTGATGACTTGGAATGCGACAACCGTTCTCGGGACCTTTCTCTCGGATGAGAACAGGTTCGCGGAGCCGAGTGTTAGGCCTCCAACAGCTTTCGGGACTGCTCCCACAAAGCCTTCAGATTCAAGGCAAGGTACACGGAGCTTGACTTCGGGTCATGGTCACGCTCCAGGCACCAGAGGCATACGAGGTGCGGATCCGTCACAGACATCATCAGGTGGCAGGAGTCAACTGGCTTTAAGCAGCCCTATGCAGGGACATCCTCGATGCAGCAGGAGTCCAAGACTCAAAAAAAAAGTTGACAAAAGTTGCTCTTTCTCCGGTCTGCACTTAGGCTGGCACGGAAAAAGAATAAACAGACATCAGCGGACATGGGCGCGTCTATACAGGTCCTGCAACATCATCCCGGCGCTCACAACGCCAGACAAGGAGCCGACCAAGCACCCCACCGATGCGCAGGGGTACTTCTGTTGAAAATTCTCTGGATCCAGACTGATACCTGGGGGAAATTTTAAAGTAAATCATCTATAACTAATAGTCTCTATCAGATCGTGGTGCATTAAAGTTTAAACATGTCTAATCTTTAAATACCATGCAGCGTACCTAGTGGGCTAAAAGGCCTACGTAGGGGCAACTTGTTAATATTTAAATGGGATGTTTTTCCCATCAAAAGGGTTATTTTGACAGGTCGAGCTGCAAGTTTAAACTGTAGCAGTCAGGCAACAATAGTAGGCTTAGTCATGTTTGCGTTATCACTTTATCAAACCTCACAAAAAGTGCTGCAATTCAGAAGTAGAGGGGGGCATTTAACTTTCCATGCCTTCGGTGTATTTTTGCACCAAATGCTATACCTTTATAGGACAGTTAAAGATTAGCCAACTTCTGCATGTTTTAAGAGTCAGAGTAAATACAATCGGCACTGGACAGCAGTGCTCCAGTTTACCTAATTGAAAAACCAGCAATAAACTTCGGCAAAAAAGGGGGTTGACTACAGAAAAAGGATCATATTCTCACACAGGAATTTCATAATTTAGTAGAATTCAAAAAGAATACCAGAAGTAGCACACACAAACTACCCAGGTCGTAGGCATCCATTAGTAGTGAAATGCATGATTTTCACAAACAAAAATTTGAAAAGTGTGCATTTTTGTATGTGGAAAAAGCAACATAAAGGTGCATTTATTTAGATATTCTCTCTCTTGTCCAAAGTGAAATAAGTTTTGTCTGTAGAAACACCCAATCTCCCATATCTCCAGCAATTTGGCGGGGGGGGGGGGCAACACAGCACTTCCGGCCCTGCTGAAAACAAACAAGTTTACTCCTGTCTATGACTAGAGTATAGTTACCAATCGTTTCAGGGTAGAAAATTACCTGCAAATTGTCGATGAATACCCATAAAACTGCATGTTTGTTCACCAAACATTACAGGTGTCACCAAGAAATGCAAATCAACCAGCCCATTGTAGTGGATTTGCTCACATCCATCAAATTGGTGCCATGTTTGTGTGAGCAAAACTCATTTGCGAGGTTAAACTCTTTTTTTTTTTAAATATTTTTATTGTAGCGAAGATAGTAAGGCACAAGGCATACAGTCATCAACCCAGTTGATATGTAAATAGCAGGAACAAACAGTCCCAAAGTCGATACACAGCCATATATGGCCCACATCCCGGAGGTAGGGCGGCGCAGGAGTAAAGCATATATATTAGTAGGGAAAATTGCATTTGTACTCCAAGTATCAATAAAAACATTATCAGTCTCTACACCAGTTTTTTTATGTCGCACTTCTACACTACATAACAGTTTAACAGTAACTAAGTACCCCATGAATGGCATTTCTATTGCTGATCCGAGTAAAGTAGGAGTGTCCTGACATGGTTTTTGGCTCTATTTTGGAGTGATGATGAGTTTAAGCTTGCTAACATCTATAATCGGTATTCTTACCTTGTGTTGGCCCTTTTAAGCCCTTTCTTCCAGACCTAGAAGAGGATAGCTGCTTTATATGATGATATATCCCTTATTCTTGACTCTAATCCATCTATTGCCTATTGGCTTTGACATAATTATGTGTCCTTTGTAGTCCTGACTTTATATTACATATTGGTATGGTTTGTGTAGGTACTCTGACAGAGCTAAGGGTTATTTCATCTTTCTCAGGCCTACAAGGCCCAGAACTAGAGAGACTCCATTTTGCTTTCTATCCCTGCAGAGCTGAGATGCTTGTAGGGTAAAGGTAATATTTTAGTTTTGAGCTGTTGTTCGTCCTAAGCGAACCGGAGAGAACCGGCCAGAGCTGAATCTAATCAGGAAGTGTCCCTGGGCTCAGGTCTCTAGACGAAACAAGCAGTTGATCAATATGGGAGCGTCTAGAGCAAGGAGCCTGGTGCATGGGCCTGGTGGGAGGAGGCTGATGGCTGGAACTTTCCATGAGGAAACAGCATTCCATATTAGTGAAGTGCAGAGGCGGAGTTAGAAAGAGTTGAGCTGGAGTTGCAGTGAGTTGAGCTGGAGTTGCAGTGAGTTGAGCTGGAGTTGCAGTTAGTTGAGTTGGAGGAGCAAAAAGAGTTCGAGCTGGAAAGAGTTTGAGCTGGAAGCAGTTGAGTTGGATTGAAGCAGAGGAGAGGAGTGGATTGCAGAAGGAGTGGAGAATCAGAAAGAGTTTGAGTTGAATTGGAGCAGAGGAGAGGAGTGCAGTTGCAGGAGGAGAAGAGACAGAAGATGCTTGGAACAGAGAGAAGACAGACAGACAGTCAGTGAGCTGGAACTGAAGGAAGCAGTCAGAAGCAGTTACTTATCAGGAGGAGTTGTGAATAGCTGGAGTCTGAAGTAATGCCTTTTGGAAGAGACTGAAGTTATATTGTGGATTAATCAGTGGGAGCAGCTGGAGTGAATTGGACATTGGCATGGAGATAATCAGACAGAGTGACGAAGCTAGTGGAGCGAACGGTTATCAGAGCGGCAGAAACAATTAGACTGAAGTTGGAAGGTGGAGAGAGTTCGTGGGGGAGAGGAATCCAGTGCAGAGTGATCAGCGCAGATGTGTGTCCAAGAGTGCAGGAGAGGATCTAAGACGAGCTAAGGCACAGACGAGAGAGGAGCCCAGATGACAGCTAGAGCAAGACCTCACACCCCTCAGGTGATATCCTTCTGTATTTCCAAATATTAACCTTGTCCTTATACTGTATGTCTAATCCTTTTTCTTTCAGTGGTGTGTTACAGTTCCTGTTAGTTACAGAGACCCCGCAGATCTGTGTATGTGTCTATTCCCATTTTATTGTTATTGTAATAAAGATACCCCAGTTCTTAGTGAACCAGTGTGCATGTGTTGTCCTTATGATAGAGCTAACCTTTCTTCAAAAGGAAATAGCAGCACTTAAATCAGGGAATAACTTTTGCATACAGTGTGTGTCTCTTATTCTTAAAGTGCAGGTAACCTTTCCTTCTAGTCAGGTGTTACAACCAGAACAGATGCTGCCCCTGATCAGGTAAGTAGCCACTGAATAATTAGGGAGAGAGAGGAGCCCTTGAGCTAGGGAAAAAGTTATACACTAAGTAATTCGGCCATTCCATAATATTGTTGTAGTAGTGAACCTTTAGTGAATAGTGAGAGAAACTTCCCAACATAGAGAGAGAGAGAGCTGAAGGTATTCATAGGAAAGTGATCGTCGTTGGTAAGCGGCGTTAATGAGAACACCAGGTGGGAGACTGGTACTTAGGTCCGCCGGATTGCGGATCGGGCTGTGAGTTAGAGAACACTGGGGGGGACACCAGTGCTTAGGTCCGCCGGATTGTGGACCGGGCTGTGAGGAAGAGAGCACTAGGGCTGCAGACCGGTGTGTAGGCACGCAGGATTGCGGAGGTGCCGAGCGAGCACTGACTGTGGTCAGTGTGTAATGAAAAATAATCAGAACTGCCCCAGGGTAGATTAGTCTGGACCCATGTGGTCGCGAGACTATGAGGTATGAGTGTGGTGTCGGGCATGGACGTCCTTAGTAATCAGTGAGTATTCCTAGTAATCCCTATAGATTTAGTGGTGTTTCTGATGATATGAGCTTGTATATTGCGAGTTCCCCATCCTCAGGTAGGTACCCAGGTGCCTGGACAGATGGGTCCTGAGGAGGGAGGTGGTTACGTTTTGGCCGGGTTGGTGGTGCTCTGATGAGCTGGTCCTATCTGGTCTGAGAATCCGGTCATAACAAGGAGATGAATGCAAGGGCCAACTAGGTGGCGGTCATCACAATTCAGTGTGGCTTATGGGAATCACAGCTAAATACAGACATATCTATCAAGGAATATCGGCGTGACCACAAGGGACCCCTACACTGCTTCAGGACACCCTGCATCAGACTCCCCCCCCCTCACCGCCAGACTCCGAGGACACAGAGGAAAACAGCTCAGCGCTGGTGGCGTCCGAATCATCCCCCTCTAGCCCCTCCATACACATTGTTCTCCAGGCGAGTAAGTCATCCTGGAGCTTCCCATCCTTGCGAGTGCGTTGCATGTGTGTCTCCACTGCTAAGGCCCATTCCTTGGCGTCCCTCAACCAATGAGAAATCTCAGGCGCCCTCTGACCCATCCAGGTAATGGCCACCCGTCTCCTCGCCAGAACCAGCAAGAGTTGCAGAAATTTATAAGACAGACCTTTCTTTTTTGGCTTAGGCACTAACGCTAGCAGACAGTGGAGTGGGTCCAGATGCAACCTAAGATGTGTGGCACGGGCAATGTACACCACCACCCTCCACCAGAAATCCTGAACTAAGGGACATTCCCACGCTAGGTGTAGGAACCCCGCCCTTTCCATCCCACATCTAGGGCAATTATGACGTCTATCTGTCGATATACGATGGAGGGAGACAGGTGTCATGTAAGTGCGGTGGATAAAATTAAAGTGTATAAGTTTAAAACGCGCATTGCTGGATACTTTGCGAGTCAACAGTCCAATCCGCTTTCTCTGAGCAGGATCCAACTCTATCCCCAGGTCTGCCTCCCAAGCCACCCAGGCCGGCGCCAATGGGGGGATCGAGTCTCTGCGCATGGCAGAGTAAAGGAGAGAGATCAGGCGCCTACCTCTCCCACAGGATAAAATGATGTCCAGGGTATTAGCGAGCTGGGGCGCCTCTGGGAATTGGGGCCATGTTGTCCTGGCCACATCCCTAAGACTTCCGTAGTGCAGGTATTGGCCCTCGCCGACAGGGCCGGCTCTAGGCTCATGGTGGCCCTGTGCAGAGAGCGTAGGTGGGGGCCCCGGAATAGGGGGTCCGGACCGTAGTAGGGCTAAGATTGACGGCCCTGGAATCCAAACTGCTGGCTGGCTGGGCAAGCAAGTGAAACTGAAAACAACAATGCTGCCATTATTTGAAAAGAAGTGAGTCGCCGGCTTCGCCGTCACTGGTATTTCTCACTCAGCGTTATCCCCAGCACAGCATGCTCTCACTCGAGCAGGGAAACCAGCACCAATCATCTGCTTCAGCTGCCTGCGTCACACCCCGCACTAGTACCATCTTCTCTCTGAAGTAATTTTTTGCATGTCAGACTCGGAGTCAGAAGAAGGGCAACCATTTATTTTGGCTTTTATTTCGGCTCCCACTAGACTACCTAGGATGCAGTGATTTAAGTTAGCAAGAGATGAGTTGCGACTCAAGAAATCTATGTCTCCAAGTGCCATTGTTAGCCGGGGTCGGAGCCGGAGGCCGCCAAATCCTGCCAGGGGGCCGCCAGTGCAGTGCTTAATTTGTAAAAAAATAAGTGCCGGGGCTCTCATCAGGAGGCAGCTTGCCCCAGCCCATTTCTCTTGTTAGTACCGCCTAAAACAAAACCATCTACTAACCATTAAAGTGGGGTGAGGACGTTGGCGACGTCGGAGCGCTGGAACCAGGTTCGAGTCTCATTCAATCTCCCCCTGTATATGAATGTGTCCTTAACTAGTGCTCCTGAAAAGTGCTGGTGCTGAGCAATGGAAAACACCAGCTCACATTAGTCACTGTTTACAAGGTGCAGATTAGAGTGAGATGCAGTTTTCACATATTTGTATGCCATTCTAACTGAAAATAAATATGGCCCATAACACGTTATGTAGTGCCACTGTACTAACAGACATACATTATTACAGAGCAAAGGTCAAATTCAAGTTTTTACCACAGAAAGTTGAAAGGATGAAAACATTTTTTTTACTTCCTCACACACTGGCTGTAACAATTACTTTACACAGGTAAACAACTGTCCTAATACCCATGTATCTCTTCAGTGCAATCTTACACCACTACATCTGGGTTTTAGTTAAATACCACCTTCCATATTCGCCTCTTGTGAGTCATGGCCATCCCCCAATCTCAACTTTAGTAATAAATAGCCTATCACACGTTGCATATCTACTCCGCATATATGCACAAAACAAAGCACAGCAAAGAATTAATAGAGGCAACCGAGCACTCTTCATCCACATTTCAAGAATGGTGTGCACTACTTTTTCCTCCGGTATCATCTATGTGCCAAAAAGAGGGTGTGTGATTCTATCCCACAAGTAAAATGGTAACAAAATGCATTGTAACAAGACCCCGGGATAAGTAAGTTTCTGTCTGTGAAACACGCAGGTTGATTTAAATATATTTATGGATGAAGCAACTTGCACTAAATTGTACCAGCGAAAGGCATGGTTGTCTGTGATTACTTTGATTACTGTGATTACTTTGTTTGTATACCAGCCTGAGCAAACACAGATAAAAGATCTACCTTGAAAACTAGATATCAAAGAGTTACAGCTGGTTTAAGCAGCTGTTCATGAAATTGTATTTTGATGTAGCTCCTATAAAGACAGCTTAATGTCAGGCGGAAGGAAAACGGAACGGAAGTTGATCCGAGGATCACACTGACAAGACGACTTTACACAGGAAAACACATTTTAGCCATGGTCTTTGTAATACACTGCAAAGTGAAATAGTCGGTTTGCTTTTTCTCCCGGAAAGGCCAACTACTGAATTTATTTTGCAAATGATTTTTTTAATCACATTTTTTGCTCACAACAACCCGCGATTATACTAAGTTCAGCCGATAAAAGTTATTCACTATTTGGGGTCACACCAGGTAACCAGACATTTTTACCTTTCCCAGGGTTCCAATCCTTGCCTGACACTGCAGCAGTCCAGGTGAGAATGACAAACATGTGAGAGGAGCAGGGTTCGACGGCCTTACTACCTCACCAGGAGAAAGGACGCACGCGGTGTCTTCTTACATCTATCGCTCACTTCTAATGTCAAGAAGGCCAGGTCACAACATGCATCTGGACGTCTTTCCCTGTTTTGCGCCCAGTGCTGCTAGTTTAAACCGGCCTGTGCTGTTCTGTGAATCTCAGCACTTCCACTTTTTATACCCCTACATGCCGGGTGTCTCACAAGTCTAACAGAGTCTACAGACAGTCTAAGCTGTACTCTTAGCTGTCTCCGCAACGGACCGTGCTGTGAGCTACTGGCTTTATGAAAGCTGCGCGCTGGTGCTATGGTTAGGTAAATGTTAAATTAGTCACTAACTTACTTGGTTTTGCAGCCTCCGTGTGGCTGTGGCAACTACTCCAGCAAGCGTCGGCTTGGCCACGATTCTGGGCCTGGCTCGGTAACTCTCCTTGCACTGTGGTGTGTGCTTATGCTTTGACACTGGCTATCTCGGACACCAGCACCGGACGGCTCCAAGCCTTCGTTCACGTTGCATGCTGGATCAGATTATTTTAGTAGAATGCATGCGGTATGCAAGGAACAGAGCTGCCATCGCCAGTATGTTTATGGAGATGCCGGGACACGGACAGGGCACAGAGTTAGATTGCCCGCCAGCGCGCGCTTCCTGAATCCCCGACCTCACTTCCTCCCAGAACTAGTATGTGAGGTCACGTCTCCCGCCTCTCCTGCTGGCGGCGCCAGCCGTGCAACAGCCAGTAAGCACTTTCCCTTTCTCTAGACGTGAGAGATCCAGCCGCGGCGCTGCGAATTCAAGGCTATTAAGATATATTGTCGCAGCAGTGCAGCTGCACAATAGTTACAAAGCCTGTGCTTGTGGAAGCTCCCCAGCCGGCAAGTCTCATGATCAGCAGAGCCTGCGCAGGTCACAAGCATGAGCGCTAGCAGCCTGGCATGGCATGGCATGGCCTTACTACAGCAGTCTCACAATGGAATTAAAATGCGTGACAATGCATTTCAGTGCGGTGTTGCGGAACACCACACTGAAATGCGTTAGTCACACCTTATGGTGATGCTTGGCAGGCCTGAAGCACCGGCACAACACAAACGATCCTTCCGATCCGATCCTCTTGGCGGCCCCTGGGGTTTGGCGGCCCTGTGCAGGTGCACACTTTGCACATGCCTCCCTGTCGCCGAGGTCAAAAGAGTCCACGGCACCCTCAAAGGACACAAAGGAGTCGTTTGGGTAGAGATCCGCAAGGGTCTCACAGCCGCCCGAGCGCCACTCTCGAAAGGACATATTTGCCTCTAGTTTGAGTATCGGGGCCAATATCCAAATTGGGAGCTCTCTATGGAACGGCGCGCGCCGCAGCACCTTCTCGACAAACCGCTGCCAAATGCTAGCTGTTTGTCTCACCACATACGGCAGAGTGTCATCGGCGCCTCGACCTTGCATTAAGGCCTCCTGCAGGTCCCTATCATTAGCCGTGCCAGCCACAGTGCCAGCTCCCAATTCTCGTCTTCAGCGAACCACCTGGCGGCCGGGAGAAGCTGCGCCGCATAGTAATACAGGTCAAACCTCGGGGCCTCGAGGCCGCCTTCGTCCCAACACCTCGTTACAGTATGTAATGCGACTCTACTGCGCCCACCCGCCCAAAGTAGGGAGGTGAGGAGTGAGTTCAGCGTGCGGAACACTCGGGTGGTAATGGGCATAGAGTGTTTTGCAACACATAGAGGACCCTATGGAGCATCACCATTTTGGCAACTGCCAATCGCCCCATGAGAGAGAGAGGGAGTGTGTTCCAAAAGGCAATAGATTTACTGAGGGCCGCGAGAATTTTGTCGATATTGTAAGCCAGGAGAGTCTCGTCAGAGGTGGCCACCTGAATACCCAAGTACCGGAATGCCAGCCGTTCATACCGGAGGCCCAAATGGTGGGGATCCGCATCCGGGTCAGGGACAGCATCAGTCAGCGGAAACACCAGAGACTTGTTGACATTCATACGCAGTCCAGAGGCTGCGCCAAAGCGGTCCAAGAGCCGCAGCAAGGCGGGGAGGGCCTCCACCGGGGAAGTCAGATAGAAGAGCGCATCATCGGCGTAGAGGGAGATTACATTGGTGGTGTCCCCCACCACTATACCCCAGTCGTGTAATTCCGTGCGGGCAGAAACGGCTAGGGGCTCAATCACAAGAGCAAATAGGAGGGGGGAGAGAGGGCAGCCCTGCCGGGTGCCTCTCCCCAATGACCACTCGTCGGAGCGGGCCGATCCCAGGCGCATCCTGTCTCGGGGCGCTCCGTAGAGCACCCGGATCCAGTCGCGAAATCCAGGTCCGAACCCTATTTTCAGGAGCACGTGCATTAGATAACCCCAGTGCACCGTATCAAAGGCTTTGGCCAAATCAACGGAGACCAACACGTGAGGGCCCTCCCGTCCCCGCACCTCATGTAATATGTGATTTAGGCGACGCAAATTCATCGCCGTATTATGACCCGGGATAAATCCGCACTGGTCGGAGTGGATGAGCTGAGTCATGTGCGGGGCAAGGCGAGTGGCTAACAGTTTAGTAAGGATTTTTGCATCTGAGTTTATCATAAGCTGCGGGGTCTGTTTTGTCACTGCCTGGCTTCAAGATCATACACACCTCACCCTGATTCATGGTGGGTGGAAGGGTGCCAGTACGCAAAGCCTCATTAAAGACTTGTAAGAGGGGGAGGCCAGGACATGTCCAAAGGCAGGATAAAACTCAGCCGGGAATCCATCTTCGCCAGGGGTCTTGGCTCGGGGGAGGGCGGCTATCGCCGCAGTAATCTCACCCAATGTCAGCTTTACATCAAGTTCCTTCGCCGCGGCTTCCGGTAGGGTCTGAAGGTGGAGGTCTTCAAGATACGAGTGATAGACATCCTCCGATATTGATGGGTCAGCCTCATATACGGTTCGTAGATGGCTTCGAAGGACTGCAAGAACATCAGTCTCCGAGTGGACCATAACGCCACTGGGGTTCCGTAGGGCCACTATTCGTTCGGGCGTGAACTCTCGACGAAGTATCCAGGCCAACAAGCGGCCAGACTTATCTCCTTCACGATGGAGACGTTGCTTGTATTGGCCCAGTGTAAATTTATCAAGCCGTGTGAGAATGTCGTGTATCGATACCAGGGCAACACTCTCCGCCTGTTGGTCCAACGCATCCGGATAGGGAGGTTAAACTCTTTAAATTTCGACTTCACAAATTATATTATTGGCCGATCAGTCCAGGGCATGATATTTTTCTCCAAACCCTACCACTGGCACTCCAACAGAAAAATACCATCTGAAATAAAGCTGAACATGAAGTGCTAGAGCATACTGGTATGAAATTATCTCATTGTTCTCACAAAAATGTATCTACAAATAGATCATAAATCTACAGAGAAATAATTCCAATTGATGCTGACCTAGGTCAACAGTTTTGCCTTGACCCTAAAGGGCTCTTTACACCTCCTACATTCTTTTCGAGACTTAATACATTACCTTGGAAATACTGATATCATAGGGTGTGGTATTTACCAGGTGCTCCATTACAGCATCATTATGAGTTCTGCTCATCAGAATGTAGGATAGCCTGGTATGGCATGTTTTATCCCTTTCCATGCTTCAACACATAGAAATATGTGATCTTTCTGCACAGGAATACTACAAATAGTGCAGGCGAAAACATGTCGGAGCTGTAAACCCAAATCATAATTTCTTTTGGAGTTACTCCGGTTACTCCCATCAGTACTTCCTAATGAAATATATCATCACAGCTGTGTAAACTAAGCCTCTGACGTAGCTCTACAAGTTTTTTTTCACACCAACGGGTGTAACAAATGGACTTAGTTCCGAGCACCAGCAACTGAATGTGAAAGATAGGTTAGTGTCACAAAACACCATACAATATTTAGCGGATCACTGACAGAACATCAACAGACAAAATATCGAGATGCCAAAATATTGAGGATAAAATATCGACTGACAGAATATCGACTTCCTATCTTCAAACAGGTAAGTACAAAAATATCGATTTCAAAATATCGGGTGCAAAAAATATAGAATGTCAAAATATCGAATTTTTTATGTATGTTAAAAGTAACTTAAAAGTAATATAACAATAAATTAAATAAATATAAACATATTTAAAATACTTAAATAAACGTAAAATTAAGAAATAATTAATGTAACTTAAAAAAAATTGTTTTTAAAACATACATATATCTACATATTATTAACAAAACATATACAATATTTTTACCGTAGGATAGCGAGAGGGCTAAATGTACTCTAACGACTCCAGTGAGTGCAACAGTAGGGAAAGCGTAGGATAGCATAGGGGTTAAATTTACTATTCCAACTCCAATGAGAGCAACAGTAGGGTAAGCGTTGGATAGCATAGGGGTAAAATGTACTATTCCAACTCCAGAGAGTGTAACAGTAGGGTAAGCGTTGGATAGCGTAGGGGTAAAATTTACTATTCCAACTCCAGAGAGTGTAACAGTAGAGAAAGCGTTAGATAGCGTAGGGGTTTAAATTACTATTCCTACTCCAGAGAGTGTAACAGTAGGGAAAGCGTTGGATAGCGTAGGGGATAAAATTACTATTCCAACTCCAGTGAGTGCAACAGTAGGGAAAGCGTTGGATAGCGTAGGGGTTAAATTACTATTCCAACTCCAGAGAGTGTAACAGTAGGGAAAGCGTTGGATAGCGTAGGGGTTAAAATTACTATTCCAACTCCAGTGAGTGCAACAGTAGGGAAATCGTTGGATAGCGTAGGGGTTTAAATTACTATTCCAACTCCAGTGAGTGTAACAGTAGGGCAAGCGTTGGATAGCGTAGGGGTAAAATGTACTATTCCAACTCCAGTGAGTGTAACAGTAGGGTAAGCATTGGATAGCGTAAGGGTAAAAATTACTATTCCAACTTCAGAGAATGTAACAGTAGGGAAAGCTTTGGATAGCGTAGGGGTTAAATTTACTATTCCAACTCCAATGAGTGCAACAGTAGGGAAAGCGTTGGATAGCGTAGGGGTAAAAATTACTATTCCAACTCCAGAGAGTGCAACAGTAGGGAAAGCATTGGATAGCATAGGGGTAAAAATTAGTATTCCCACTCCAGTGAGTGCAACAGTAGGGAAAGCATTGGATAGCGTAAGGGTTTAAATTGCTATTCCAACTCCAGTGAGTGTAACAGTAGGATAAGCATTGGATAGCATAGGGATAAAATGTACTATTCCAACTCCAGAGAGTGTAACAGTAGGGTAAGCGCTGGACAGCGTAGGGGTAAAATTTACTATTCCAACTCCAGAGAGTGTAACAGTAGGGTAAGCGTTGGATAGCGTAGGAGTAAAATTTACTATTGCAACTCCAGAGAGTGTAACAGTAGGGAAAGCATTGGATAGCGTAGGGGTTAAATTCACTATTCCAACTCCAGTGAGTGCAACAGTAGGGAAAGTAAATACTTCTTATATAAATATAAATAACATAAATAGTAAAATCTATTACACAATATTTTAAATATTTTAGAATTGTGTAAATTATATTAAATAATCAATTAAATTGTAAAATACAAATTATTTTACAAAATAAACTCAATATATTTTTTAAACCAATGTAATTACTTACAATTAAATTAATTCCAAAACTATTGCTCTATAAACAAACAACCCACTACAGAAATTAAATCAATTAAATTAACATATTTATCAATTAATCACTTAAATGTATTTACCTATTATATTGTGATTAATTACCAATTAATAATTATTGAACAATTAATTCTACATAAATAACATTTAATTAATTTACATATTTAATTAATTATATTTAAATTACTTCCCACCCTATTCCCCTATAAACCCACAACCCGCTAAATTATCAATTAATCAATAAAAATGAATTACCAATTATATTTTTTTTACTTACCAATCAATACTTAATTAACAAATAATTTTAAATAAATAACAATTAATTAAATAACGTATGTTATTAATTATAATCAAATTACTTCCCACCCTATTCCCCTATAACACCAAAACCCACTACAGAAAATAAATTACTAAAAATATAATATATATATCACTTAATAAATTAAAATTAATTACCAATTATATTTTAAATAATACTAAAAGGAAAACCAGGTTACACTAAGCACCCTCTTTGAAATTCAAAATCAAGGAACAAGGATTTCCTTTTTGTTTCCAAATGCAAAAATAATATTATAGTTCTTTTTCACCAATTTCAACAGTCAGTTCATAAGTAGTAGGGAAGCTTCAAAGCATGGATCCAAAACCGTGTGTAGTTCTTTCAAGATCTTTATTTTAAACACATTAAAACGTTTTTTCCAGCTTGGCTCTGCCGACACGTGTTTCGCCCTCTGGGGGCTTTTTCAAGGCTGGAAGCAATAAAAGTTACAGTAAATAAATGGGCCAAATATAATCTAAATATATACAGTTTCCCTAAATAAATACACTGTGCCTAATTGGTTTAGGCTGCTAAGCTCTTGCTTGTTGCATAACATTAATAAAAACATGGGCAATTGAGAAAAACCACAAAAAAACCAAAGAAATTATTACACACTATGTACAAGTTTTTCAGTTGGTATGCTGACAATACCAGACATTTCATATATAAGTCAAATACCCCACTTGATAGTTCATGTGTTCATATTGTCAACATACAGGTTTGTAACATTAATATAGTTCATGTGTTCATATTATCAACATACAGGATTGTAACATCAATATAGCTCTATAATTTCAAAGCTCTGTTTCCATTTGCCAAAAGGAAAATGACTTTTGTGCAATTTAATAGAGGGGTAAGAGATCACAGTCCCAGTTCCTGACCCCTGTTCTCTAGTTAAAAAAAGGGACTTCTGGAATATTCCGATTCAGTGCATCATTTTGTTACGCGCTCTCAGAGCTAGGACCTACCAATCTAGATGAAGATGCACAGGTCTTATTTTCAAACGGTTCTTGTTAATTGGGTGTAGCAGGTACGATGTAGTTGTAATAGGGCTCCTAATGCAGTAAGGATGGTAAAGGAAAAAGTACATACTCTCAGACATGACCTTCCCAAATATCCACACAAGATCAAATTTTAAACAGAAATTCAACTGCTCATACCTATTAGTTCAGATGCTGACAGTTAAGGTGATGCAGATGTAAGTTCCAGTTTGATTGCTGCAAAGGATGTGAAAACCAATGATTACACTACATTGTATACATATAAATACATGGAGACTGAGTCACCTAAAGAAAAGGAGGTCCTGCTATAATCCCTATCCCAATAGTAAAAGAGTGGGTTGAGAATTCACAAATTACTCACTCAAAAGAGTCGCGTGAATCACTTTGTGGAGATCATTTCTTTGTGTCCATGTAGTTAGGAATCCCGTAGACCATGATAAGTCTAGAGGGAAATATAGAAGCTATTATAATACATACTGTGTCATTTGATATAGTCTTGAAGAGACTGTACTATTATAATGCATAATGTAACATTCAGTAACGTCTTAAAAATGACTTAGGCTATGTATTTTTAAACATGGGGTGTCGCTGTATAGTTGACATGCTGAGTACAGTGATTTAAATTAACTCATAGTTCCGGTTTCGAATCTTTACTTAAGTTCTTAAGTCCACTAGTAAGAGTTCACAGTTTATACATAATGTGAAACCACTGCCAATTACACAAGCTGCAGGGTAGGATGTGAGCAATACCCTACTGTATAAAGTCCATGGTGGTTGCTAACCCATATATAATAGCTCTCCAAGTATGTATAGAGAATGCATCTTGTGCAGGTTTTGTACGTTTTCCAATCGCACAAAGCAATAGATGTGTGTTTTTCATCTACTTTGCAAGTGTTGTGGGTCTAAAAAGCACATAGCGTGTGAACCCACAGTAATGACCTAAGCGTATTCGCATCATAATGTACGATATGGAAACAAAACAACCTGCACAAATTACATGATGGTTGCTTGCATAGTCCAATCAAAATTGAAAGCAAGTGATGCACAGGCTGTTAATTATAACGAACAACGTAATTATTTCACAGCATCCCCAATGTCCCGGAGAGCGAGACGGACGCGAAATCAAATAGCCTCCGACGGGAAGTAGGGGTTAACCGCCAAATACGCGGCGAGTATCAAAAACAAAGGAGCCATTATTGCCAATAAAGTATGTTTCCTGCCGAGCGAGGAAACTCTTAGTCCAGGGTCCCCCCCCCCCCCCATTTACCTTGTCAGTTGAGAATGCGGGACCTCCACTCTGGTAGCGCCTAGCAGTGGAGATCGGCGACACGCATTCTCAACTGTTCGTTATAATTAACAGCCTGTGCATCACTTGCTTTCAATTTTGATTGGACTATGCAAGCAACCATCATGTAATTTGTGCAGGTTGTTTTGTTTCCATATCGTACATTATGATGCGAATACGCTTAGGTCATTACTGTGGGTTCACACGCTATGTGCTTTTTAGACCCACAACACTTGCAAAGTAGATGAAAAACACACATCTATTGCTTTGTGCGATTGGAAAACGTACAAAACCTGCACAAGATGCATTCTCTATACATACTTGGAGAGCTATTATATATGGGGTTAGCAACCACCATGGACTTTATACAGTAGGGTATTGCTCACATCCTACCCTGCAGCTTGTGTAATTGGCAATGGTTTCACATTATGTATAAACTGTGAACTCTTACTAGTGGACTTAAGAACTTAATTAAAGATTCGAAACCGGAACTATGAGTTAATTTAAATCACTGTACTCAGCATGTCAACTATACAGCGACACCCCATGTTTAAAAATACATAGCCTAAGTCATTTTTAAGACGTTACTGAATGTTACATTATGCATTATAATAGTACAGTCTCTTCAAGACTATATCAAATGACACAGTATGTATTATAATAGCTTCTATATTTCCCTCTAGACTTATCATGGTCTACGGGATTCCTAACTACATGGACACAAAGAAATGATCTCCACAAAGTGATTCACGCGACTCTTTTGAGTGAGTAATTTGTGAATTCTCAACCCACTCTTTTACTATTGGGATAGGGATTATAGCAGGACCTCTTTTTCTTTAGGTGACTCAGTCTCCATGTATTCATATGTATACAATGTAGTGTAATCATTGGTTTTCACATCCTTTGCAGCAATCAAACTGGAACTTACATCTGCATCACCTTAACTGTCAGCATCTGAACTAATAGGTATGAGCAGTTGAATTTCTGTTTAAAATTTGATCTTGTGTGGATATTTGGGAAGGTCATGTCTGAGAGTATGTACTTTTTCCTTTACCATCCTTACTGCATTAGGAGCCCTATTACAACTACATCGTACCTGCTACACCCAATTAACAAGAACCGTTTGAAAATAAGACCTGTGCATCTTCATCTAGATTGGTAGGTCCTAGCTCTGAGAGCGCGTAACAAAATGATGCACTGAATCGGAATATTCCAGAAGTCCCTTTTTTTAACTAGAGAACAGGGGTCAGGAACTGGGACTGTGATCTCTTACCCCTCTATTAAATTGCACAAAAGTCATTTTCCTTTTGGCAAATGGAAACAGAGCTTTGAAATTATAGAGCTATATTGATGTTACAATCCTGTATGTTGATAATATGAACACATGAACTATATTAATGTTACAAACCTGTATGTTGACAATATGAACACATGAACTATCAAGTGGGGTATTTGACTTATATATGAAATGTCTGGTATTGTCAGCATACCAACTGAAAAACTTGTACATAGTGTGTAATAATTTCTTTGGTTTTTTTGTGGTTTTTCTCAATTGCCCATGTTTTTATTAATGTTATGCAACAAGCAAGAGCTTAGCAGCCTAAACCAATTAGGCACAGTGTATTTATTTAGGGAAACTGTATATATTTAGATTATATTTGGCCCATTTATTTACTGTAACTTTTATTGCTTCCAGCCTTGAAAAAGCCCCCAGAGGGCGAAACACGTGTCGGCAGAGCCAAGCTGGAAAAAACGTTTTAATGTGTTTAAAATAAAGATCTTGAAAGAACTACACACGGTTTTGGATCCATGCTTTGAAGCTTCCCTACTACTTATGAACTGACTGTTGAAATTGGTGAAAAAGAACTATAATATTATTTTTGCATTTGGAAACAAAAAGGAAATCCTTGTTCCTTGATTTTGAATTTCAAAGAGGGTGCTTAGTGTAACCTGGTTTTCCTTTTAGTATTGATACGAGCATTAAGTTGCTCTGTGTAACACCCCGGGTGGTGGGTGTCTCACCAGGTTCTTAGTGCACCTCTTTCCTTGACATCTTACACACGACTTGCCCAGAGGAAATAGTCTTAGACAGAAGGTGCGGACGTTTTCTCCCTCGGAGAAACGCTACCACCAACATTATTGTGTTATATTTTAAATAATTACCAATTAATA